>NW_022196911.1:33840432-33902887 GCF_008632895.1 Mastomys coucha | reverse complement strand
GAGAGAGAGAGAGAATAAATTTAGGTGGGCCTTGAATCTGAGAAATGATGCTGCAGGTTTACAGAGAGGGAGAGAGGACAAATGAAGTTCTTTTGACCTTCCTGCAGATATCGAAACAGAGGAAGATAGATCACAATCCTTTTTCTGCTTTCTTTCACAGTTGGGGGTTCAATTCCTCTCTATTTTTCCCCTTTCCCCTAATCAACTCCCATTCTAAGTGGTAAGATAGAAAAGCTGATGTGCTGAAGGAGTAAGCTCCAGGATAACCAATGATGGAAGCCCTTCCTAAAGGGTGAAGTGTTAATTGAGGAATTTTTAGTAGCACATGGACTCGACTTCACTTTGTGACCATTTAAATGACCCCAAATGTGTTATGAACTCTAACATATCACAAAACAGCTTGTACATCCTGGTGCTTGCAAATATTTTCTCATTAATCCTACTTTGTCCTTTGCACCAGCATCAGCAGTAGCAAGGGAGATCACAAACTAGCCTCCACATTGTTTTATTTATTTATTTGAAAGATGAAATGAAAAGAAAAATGATAAAGCGAAAATACTATGCATATTCACTTTGTCTTAAAACAAAAGAGAAAAGACTCATACTCTATCAAATATTGTAGTTTGATAAGGATCCGCATTCTGTTTCCCTTAGTAAATAGCAATATGAATCTGTAACTCGCATAGAGGTGCCTGTTTTTCCACTGATACATCAAGTGTCTGAAATGTTCATATACCCTTAGTTCTATGTTTTGGTCTACATTAAGAATTTATCTAAAGTTCCCAGATTCTTTTTTGCTCAGGTTATATTGGCAGGCAGTTACAAATGTTTGTAAATATTGACATTATAGTCTGTCTATCTAAATGACTTTGAGTGTCTGTACTATACTGAGGATCTCTCTACAAGAGATCAACTAGAATTTTCTGGTTTATACATATTAAAACATTTTTTGTAAGCAATAACACATATTTATGTCTTATTTATTAGTTTATTATGTTCAGAAGTTAATGAGTTTCTGCTTTAACATTTCACATGCATGCTCAATGCAACCTGTGATTGGGAGAAGAAGCATTCTACATTTAATAATAGGTGCAGTTTATGCCTGCTGTTTCTGCACACACTCAGTAATCCCTCCATTCACTCTAGAAAATATCCCTTCTATGATAAATGAAGTGGTCACCATGCCCATGATTGATATAAACCTGGTGTCGTTAAGGACATTGTTCTTTAATGTAACTTTCATGACAGTCTTCATCTGAATTGTCTCTTCTATTGGAACATCTCCAGATCCTTTGAGAATTACTGCTGTCATCCTTTCTCTCTTCAACAATGTCCTGGATATTTATCCTCATTAGATGAAGGCTACCGCAATTGGTCTTTCTTCCTGTCTCCAACCAGAGACAGAGCCTTCCTGTCCTTTGTGCTTTTGAGCAGCCAAACACCATGATGTCTCATTTATTTCCAGGCTTGCCTCTCTTAATGTTCACAGTATTCAGCTTCACAAGTATAACTATTCCCTGGATACTCTGTGCTGTGCCGTTGAGATCTTGTGTAGATAGTCTTTTTTCTGATGATGTTCTCATTTGCATAGCTCTCAGCTTCTGGCTCCCACATTCATTTCTAGCTCCCTGTCTGTCCATTAACTTCATAAACATCTCAAAAGATTTTACCCTGTAATTGTTTCTTTACCATTGCTTTATATTAACCCTTTATTAGCCTTCGTTCTTTCTCTGACCAACATAGTGTCTCTTTTAGATATACTTTGTAAAATTTGTTTGCAATTTTCTAAATGTGCCCATATTCTGTCAGAAAAGACTCGTTATGCTGTATTCGCTTCTTTCAGTTTGATGTCTGTACATACATGGCCCATGGTAAGTATGTCAATATGTGTGATTAATCAATGTTTGAATCCATTTCTTCACACTCAATTTGCAGCTCTGAAATGCCTCAATTAAAAATAAAAACTACCAAAACAACAAAAAACCCTATTCTTATGTCCTTATGTTCTGTTCAGTTTTACCTCTATTTTATATGATTCAAACAAGTGAGAGCCTGAAATCTCATACATCTCATATCCAAGATTCATATTTAATCTTACTCTCCTCCCTAATTCAGGTTGTACCAATATACATAGCAGACCATTGAGAGGTTATTCACTAAATGGGCTTTTTGGTGAGTAATTGGATTATGACCCTTAAAAACATGGACATTCTGCAGCATGAGGCTGAGTTAATTGTCTACTTTCACACTGCTCAGCAAAAAACCATTCCCTGTTAGCACGCTTTTATTAATTTATGGACAATAGACACAGGATGACCCTTGTGAAAGCTGAACTGATCATACGGCATACTTACTACTTCTTAAACATCCCACACATCTGTTATCTGATATTCGCTCTTCTACTGATGTGTCTTATGCTGAGTTCAAACCACACACACCGTTATGTTCCTGCCACACTGATCTGCATTCAATACTTCACCACAGCCTCTCTGTCCCCTGTCCAAGACTGACAACAACACCCAGGAGCTACCTTGTTCCAACTTGGTCTACCCTCCATAGTCTCAGGGTTTCCACTGATGACTCTTCAGAATTCCCTCACTATTAGTGAAAAGTGTTCATATGTAATCCTATCTCTCAACTTGCACAGCCTATTTCATCTTTCCATGCCTACTCAATGACTATCTACTCACAGTACAACCAACTTTCATCTACTGTCTTACATCATGTGTATTTACACCTCTCAAGAATATGTCTATAATACTATAATACACACATGTTCTCCTCTCTCTCTCTCTCTCTCTCTCTCTCTCTCTCTCACACACACACACACACACACACACACACACACACACACACACACTAGTTGTTCAAGTTAAAATATCTTTCTAAGCTCCAATTTGCAACTAAATCTTGACAGATATGTTTGTCCTTTATGTTTTCCATTTTCTCAGTTTTATGTTTTTGAGATTGTGTGCGTCAGCTTGGCTGCTAATAAAATTAAACATCATGACCAAGTGATTTACAAATAATAGATATTTATCTCTCACTGTTCAGACACTAAGATGTCCAAGTTCAGTGCACCTTCAAGATGAGAATCTCCAGATTCTGTTTCTTCTTACAAGAAAGTGCCTTTGAATTTGTGTCCTCCAACAGGGAAAAATGCTGTGGTTGATGCAGGAAGGCAAAGGACCATCCTCTCTCCATGAAGCTTTTTGTACAGTGATTCAATTCATTCACAAAGATTGGGCTTTCATGAACTATCTGCCTCCCAATCTCATTTGACAAAACTACTGCGTTGAGAATTAATTTCACAGCATAAATGGATTTATTTATTCTTGCATGATTTCACATATGAATGCAGTATGTTTAGATCATATCAAACTTCACTGTCTTCTTTGAATTTTTCCTGGGCTATAATCCACTTCATAATCCAGTCTTCTCTGCCTCCTTTCTCCGCTAATTCTTCCTTTTGGTTATGTACTGAGTCACAGGATGATAGCACATGCTTCTACATCTTGCACATAGGAGGAAAGGCAGGCTGTGAGTTCTAGTCTACTCCAGTTCTAGTCCAGGTTCCTAAATTTAAATACAAACAAACAAACAAACAAACCCTGAGTCCAGTGACTACAGTCTTTATGTACGTAGATGTTCGAACATCCACTGTAGTATCCACAATCTACCATGAGCCACAACACCGATGAAAATTGACTCTCCACTCTCAACATGTATCTCCTGCCCATAATTCCTCAGGTAGAAGACAGGCTCAAATAGGGTCCTCCTGAGTCTTTTGTTACCCATGCTGGATGGAGTATTGATTGGCTTAATCTTGCATAGATCTTGTGCAAACAACTACAGATGCTGTAATTTGCCAGTACAATAGCTCATTTTTCTTTTGTCCCTCTGTTTGGCCCTTCTGTCCTCCCTCTTTCCCTATTCTTTCCTTCCTTTCTTCCATCCTTTCTTTCTATAAACATAAGATATATTTGTTCCAATAAAATTTGGTTCATTTTCTTTAAAATATTCTTTCAGTGTTAGATTATTCCCCACCTTCTACTCTTATGGGAAGAAAACAAATGTTTTAAGATGCGGAATATCAACATTGTTTACAGAAAGAGGAAACATCTATGCAAAATGTCAGACATAAATATATTTTCCTGCTTTATCTTTTTCTCCATATTCCCTAGCCCTTGTATTTAACTAATCTCACTGGATTGTGTTTGGTTTTAGTTTTTGGAATAATTTTTTCCTCCATTCTCATGAACTGTAGTTTATAATGATAAGGATGTCTATGCTTACTACAGGATATATAAAAGACACTCATTATTATTTTGTATTTTTATCACCAAATAAATTTTTTATGGAATGCATTCCATATCACAGTATTTATTATTAAGATATATATATATGTATATGTATATGTATGTGTGTGTGTGTGTGTGTGTGTGTGTGTGTGTGTGTGTGTGTATGCCCCGGCTTACATATCATTCTATGCATTTATAACTGTAATATTCCAAAGATTTTCTGATTATAAATTATAGCATCATGGATAGCCATGTGTGTAAGTGTTCACATGTGTGCATGCCTGTTATCATTTGATTTTGGAGTTATTGACTGTTCATTTTCCTTCCTTTGTTTCTTTTCCTTCCTTCCTTCCTTCCTTCCTTCCTTCCTTCTTTCCTTTCTTATTTCCTTCCTTCCTTCTATCTCTACTAAAGAAGACAGTTATTCTCTCCAAATTCATAGTGTGCGTTATCATTCCCCTAAAGCTTCATCTTTCTCTTGGGGTAAATGCTCTGTTAGTTGCATGTACCCTCCAAGTGTTTACATTAGTCTACCATTAATCACCTCTATGTAGTCATCTCCTACAATCTGTTTGATTAGTTTATATTTGTTGAGCTTTATACTTTCACATCCACAAATTAATTATTTATTTTTCTGTGCAGTAGCTTTGTACCAACAGTTCTTCCTGTTTGAAACACTCTTCATTTTGATATCTGTTGAGGTAATTCTACTTCATTAATGTGACTCTTCAAATACTATTTTCTCAGTAAAACACATTCTGTCTTCTTTATCAACATAATTTTCCCTACCCACCCTTTGTCAATGCAACAACTCACATTAGTTAGTACACACATATAGATTCCTTTATTCTTTCCTTTGTCTTTTTGCAACCAATTGAACATTTTTGTTGTTAATGTTGTTAATGCATTCTAATAACTATGAGAAGCATGGGTTACTTAGTATGTGTGTAGAAAATATATGATCCTTAAATGTATCCTGAATTGGTCCCATTCTATTACAGAACTTAATATTTAGACAGGTGCCTCAGCTACCTCTCATTTCACTGTCAATTAAGAACAAATGGCTACAGTCATGTGTCAGATTAAGAGCCATGGTTACTAATAATTTCTTCTCAACACTTCAATTTTTATAAACTGACTTCATAACTGAAAAGTATAGACACTTGAAGGCACTTACAATCTTGAGAATATATTCCAACATAAAAAAAATTAATGTCATATCAAATGTCAAATTTTGCTTGCCAAGTTTGTGGAGGTTGCAATTTACAAAGTCCCCATCTCAATATATGCTCTGCACATCTGCCTTTGTTTGAATCCATTATGAAATCTGAAATGACAGGAATTGAAACTAAATATGAGTATTCACGTTTCTCCAATTCTTTGTTAAGGATATTCTCATGACCACATTATTGTTATCTATATTTCTGTTTTTTCCTTAAACCCATTAAATAAAGCATGTAACTGTAATGTCAATATATTTCAACCATCATTTGGCCCTCATAATTAAAGAAAAATCAGAATTAACAGAAACCACTTATAATGTATATCTTGTAATCCTCAATTGAGTGAAATGATAAATGAGACAGAAAACAATTGTATCATTTATCAATGTTTAGTATTAGTGTTATGATGAAAAAATAAATCACATGTCTACATTAATACAGAAATTACTTTTTCCTATGAGATGTAGTATAATTTTAAATATCACCAATATTTTCATGAGTACACAGCATATGTTATTTTTTTTAAAAAAATATATCAGTATCCACCTTTTAACTCTGGAATGATGATAGATTCATACAGCTCTTATTTTTCAGAAAGACTCATTTATTTTCTATTTATGGATTTGTGCTTGTATCTATTTCTATATGCCATACATACATGTGATGCCTGCAAGTCAGAAGAGTCCATCAGACTGCCTGGAACTGGAGTTACAGGTGGTTGTGTGCCACTGTGTGGTACTGAGAATAAAACCCTGGTCCTTTGCAAGAACAAGTGTTCTCAACTGCTGGGTCATCTTTCTAGCCCCCAAAATTCATATGAATTTTAACCCAAAGAAAAATATTAAGTTGTCAGTTTCACATAACAAATGTTCAAACCACTTGATAAATTATTACAAAAATGTGTTATTACATTTGGGACGAATTCTTCTCCAAATAAAGTGAAAAACATCCAATAACATGTTGTTAAGTAGTGAAGTATTCACATATCATGTAATAAAATATGCAGTTTAACTTTCCAGGATTGGGTAATTGTATACCTCAATAACTTCTTCAGAGATCCATGAACATTAATATTCTGCCATCTTCAATCTGTAGACCTGGGGTTTTAGAATGTCACTTTACATTAATCCAAAGGTACTTAACAATTTCAAGGCATCTCGTGTGGATGACAATATGGTCATAAAATAAAAGGTGACTAGTCTCATCTTGCATTCCTTATTCAAGAGAAGAAGAAAATAAAACCACTAAGTTTTATAGTTGACATCTTAGTATACCTCAGTGGCAAATTTCCTTTCATACCTATGACTAATATCAATTATTCAAAAAGGAGATGAAGCCTATACATATAAGACACATGAATCTAATGGCCTTGCAAACCATGGGCCTTTGGTAAAACAAATGTAAACAAGTGTGTAAAATCCACACGAGAATGGTAGCCAGTAACACAGTTCTAGTATGTAGTACATTGACTATTACAGTTTTTCTACATGTATGGATAAGATAGAAATTTGTTACTTTCTTTCATTTTTACTTTTATTTATTTATGTCATTCTTTTCTCTATTGCTATATTCATTTGATAACTTGGTTACAGTGGAATCAAACCAACTTCAGCCATAACTGAAATGCTTCATTTAGTTTAGAAATACTTCATTTTACTACTGTGAATATATTTTCTATTACTTTTAGTTTTTTATAGTTCCGTGATTACGCTGCCTCCTGGTCTCCCTCTCACAGTTCCTCATCCCATTCCTCTTCCCCTCTTCCCTGATCCCACCCCACCCTGCCAGGCCTACCAACTCCCTGGGGCCTCAAGTCTCTTGAGGGTTATGTGCCTCTTCTCCCACTGATGCCAGACCCTGCAGTCCTCAGCTGTATATGTGTTGGGGGCCTTGTGTCATATCTCAGAATTCCGCACCAGTTGAGAAGGCTGGTCTTTCTATGTGGTCACCCTCCTCTTTAGCTTCTTCCAGACTTTCTCTAATTCAATCAGAGTTGCCCTCAACTTCAGTCCATTGGTTGGGTGTAAGTATATGTATCTGTCTCAGTCAGCTGCTAGTTGGGCTTCTTGGAGGACAACCATGCTAGGGTCTTATCTGTAAACACACCATAGCATTAGTAATAGTGTCAAGTCTTGGGGCCTTCTCTTGAGGTGGATCCCAAGTTGGTCCAGTCACTGAACCTCCTTTCCTTCAGTCTCTTCTCCATTTTTGTCCCTGCAGTTCTTTTAGACAGGAACAATTCTGGGTCAGAGTTTTTGACTGTGGGATGGCAACCCCATCCCTCTACTTGAAGGCCCATCTTTCTTTATTTTCAACTCAGTTCTTCATAGAGTTAGAAAGAACAATTTGCAAATTCATTTGGAATAGCGAAGAAAAGAAAAGAACAAAACACGATAGTGAAAATTATTCTCAACAATATTCTCAACAATAAAAGAACTTCTGGGGGAATCACCATCCCTGACCTCAAGCTGTGTTACAGAGCAATAGTGATAAAAACTGCATGGTACAGAGACAGGCAGGAAGATCAATGGAATAGAATTGAAGATCCAGAAAAGAACCCATACACATATGGCCACTTGATCTTTGACAAAGGAGCTAAAACAAACAAACCCTGTCTTTCTACTGGAGGTGGGTTCTGCAGTTTCCCTATCCCTACTATTGGACATTTCATCTAAGTTCCCTCCCTTTGAGTCCTGAAAGTCTGTCAGCTCTCAGGTCTCTGTTATATTCTAGAGGATCCACCCAACTCCAACACCCCAAGGTTGCATTGTAAATGTGCCTTTAATTTTAATTTAGGCTCCTTTCACCTTCTCTGTTACATGACAAGTATTATGGAGATTTGCTGCTTATTCTTTAAAGGCGTTGTACAGTGATTCTCAACTTGTATGTCCTGACCCCTTTGTGGATTGAAAGATTTTTCACAGGGATTACCTAAGATTGTCAGAAAATACAGATATTTACATTACAATTTATAACAGTGTAAAAATTATAGTAATTAAATAGCAACAAAAATAATTTTATGATTAGGAGGGGATTCACCATTACATGAGGAATTGTATTAAAGGGTCACCACAGTAGGCATATTGAGAACTACTGGCTCAGTAGAACAACCCACTGACATCATGGACATCAGCAAATCCTATAAATAGGTAGTTTGCAACTGTGGTTCCAAGTCTCTTGCAGACATTGAACTATTCCCATTTCTATTTTATCTTGAAAATGTGTTTGTTGGTAGTGCTGAGATGGGAGGAACTGGTTTTTGTAATTCCACTGTCCTCTTTCCTTTTTCATCTTTTTCATGTCCATGCATGTAGCAGCATACCTCTGCCTTCATTGTACAAACATTTCAATATCCTCTCTCATTATATTTTGTTTTGGGTTAGTCTGAAGTTTGTCAAGTATTTTAATTTTTTTTTAAGATTTATTTAGTTATTATATGTAAGTACACTGTAGCTGTCTTCAGACACTCCAGAAGAGGCCAGATCTTGTTACGAATGGTTGTGAGTCACCATGTGGTTGCTGGGATTTGAAATCAGGACCTTCAGAAGAGCACTTACCTGCTGAGCATTTAACTTACATAATAAATTTATATATATATATATATATATATATATATATATATATACATATATATATATGGTTTTTGTCCTTTTGCTTCAGTGTAATATTTTTGCTTTGTTTTGATTTTGTTTTATTTGGGGTTTTGGTACTAGATTTGTTTATAGAAGAAACTATACAACGCTCATATGACTTTTATCTTTTCAAAAATAAAATGCTTAAATGTCATGTATTTCTTACCAGTACGGCTGTAGATTTCATCTCAATATTTTTAATTTGTTGAAGTTTTTATTTTCATTCAGCTCAAAGTACCTTGTAACCTTCCTGACACCTTTCCTTTGGCCCATGACTAATCTGGAGTGTCTGATTTTTCAATGTTCTGATCTTTTGAGGTGATCATTTTGTTATTGATTTTCCAGGCTTAATTTCATAAATGTCAAATCCTATACTTCAAGTAACTTTACTTTTTTAAATGTCATTTTTATTGTTTATGCCCAGAATGCGTTCTTTTTTGACGTGTTCCATGAATACTTGAAAACACTATGTGTTTTCTGTTTTCCACTATTTTTTTTTAAATGAAGTAGTCTACAGATTTTAATTACTATTCACCAGTTGGTAGTTTTGATCTGTTCTACATAATTTCTACCTAAATATAATACAGTTACAGCACATAGATGTCATGGTCTCCAAATATAGTTGGGTGTTTATTTTTATGGGCATTTATTCTTTCTATTTTTTCTTTGTATATTTTATGAGTTCTTAAACATACACATGTAAGATCATATGACATTTGATAATTTACTGCTACTACTACTACTATTATTAATTAATTTTTATATCTGATCTTATGGGATAAATTAAAGTGATTGTTACTTTCATATTTTATCTATGTATTGCCTTTCTATTCATTTGTTTTATCATGTGTGGAATGTGGTAGCAAGGTATGTGATTTGGCATACTCATGGAGGCTACTGGTCATTTGGGAGCAGTCAGTACTCTCCTTCCACAATGTAGGTCCTGATAGAGGATTTTGATTATCAGACACAGTCTCAAGTAGCTTTGCCTGCTGAACCATCATACTACCTCCTTCACTACATTTTATTATATGATATTTTGTTTTCTATGGTTTGACTTTATCCCATCATCATAGGTTTATGGAATCTGTTTTATTTGTATGTCGAATATGTCTAAAGAACTCTTTTTATTTCTTGGTCACATTGTCCAATGAATATATTTGAGACTGGTCAATGAAGTTGCAATTTAGCTTAAATTTAGTGGTGCCACCATATTATTTGGTTGAAGCTTTTTATGTTACTTATTGGGGAACTAAGTGTAACATCTGTTTCTTCCCTTATCTTAAGTTATTTTATAATTACATCATTTTATTTTGTTTCCAGTCTCCTTGAGACTAAAGTCAGGTCCTCGTGCATGCTAGTCAAGCATCCCACAGAGATCAAGCATCCCACAGAGATCTCTCTCTAACCCCATTCCTCTATTTTTTATCTTTTTTGTGATAGTTTTAGCATTTTTGTTGTGATTGCTGCTACCAGAGATTATAATGTACATATTTTGCATTTCTGCATCTTAGAATAAGTACATACATGGATTGTAGAAATTATACTAACAGATAAAGCCATTTGAACTTGTTTCTATTATCATTACATTACATATTATATATACATACATTGGCAATCACACAGAAAAATGCTAAATTTTGACTGTAGAGCATTATCATATGCAATCAAATGGAAATGAGTAGTTTAAGTTGTTTTAGATTTATCATTTGTTTATGTTGCATTGTTAGTATTATTCAATGTTTGATGTTATTTCCATTTTGTCTGAAAATATGTCTTCAGCAATGATTGCTCTGATTTCCTTTTACCTTAAAATGCATTGACTTTACCTTTATTTCTTAGTTGTTGGGTTTGAAAGATATTTCTTCCTGTCTCTCTATGAGACTGTACTTTAGAGGTTGGCGAGATGACCCAGTTCTTATCAATGCTTGCTGTTCTTCCTGAGGGCCTACGTTTAGTTCACAGCACCCATATTGGGTAGTTGATAGCTGCCTATAATACTAGCTTAAGGTTACTGAATACCATCTTCTATCCTCTGAAGGCATTTGCTCTTGATGTGTACATGCCAACACATGAAAACATACAACTGAATATAAAAAAAATAAAAAGATGATATTATACATAACATACATATAAAATATGTATATAACATATATATATGTATAGGTATATATTGCATGGAATCTGATGGCAGTTATTATTTAGAAGCAGAAAGAGATTAACAGGGAGGAAGGGAGAAAGATTGTGTGTTGGGGGAACAAAACCAGCAGACATAAAATGCTTAATGAAAATTCTATTGTGTAAAACTCATCACCTGGTATTATTAGTATATGAGATATATGTGTATATTTTAAATTATCCTTTCCTCCATCTCTCTACTGTCTATCTGTCTGTCTATATGTATGTGTGTCTTTTTTGCTCTCCTCCTCTCTATCTTTAGTGAATTAATTTTACTTTATTCCACTTCATATGTGCTAAGCCTCTAAATTCTGTAGGGTTATTATTAATATGGTTGTGGTTTCTCATCACTTCTTTCTGGACTTCAATTATAGAAATTTTAGAGATACTTATTAGTTTTCCATATCACTGAGTTCAGCTTTAGTTCAAATTGTTGTAGTTTGTTGTTGTTGTTCAGATTCATTATTCTCATCAATAAATCTACAAGTTCAGTCTTTTGCACCTATTTGTGTTTCAATCCATTTGACTTCCATTGGCAACCGACATGTTGGTTCTAAGCCATTTGTTTCATTTTCATCTCTAGTTTACTCAGCAATGGCCTCCAATTTTTTGCTAAGCTTTTGTATAATGGCAGCCGTTAGTCTTCTAACACTAGTACCATTTCACCACTGGTGTCTGTTGACTTTCTCCCTGAGAATTTACATTATTCTTTTTTGTTTATAAGCTGAATAAGGTTTACCCTAATCCTGGAATGTCATACCACAAGATGTGGGACTTGCTTCAATCTACTTTGTAATATTTATTCTTTTGTTTTTTAAGGGAGTCATTTTAGTTAGGATTAGAGACCAGATTGATTGTAATACAAGATCACTTTTCAAGATATTTTAGCCATCTTTTACTCTGTTTTTGTTTTTTGTTTTTTGTATTTTGTTTTTTGTTTTTTTGTGTGTGAATGGTGAACAAAGGAGTGGGTCTACATATGAATGTTTGTTTCTTAAAGCCTTTCTTGGCTGAGGAGAACAAATCCCAGCATGCACAGCTTGAAGTAAGCATTTCATGAAGCACTATTGGGTTTTCTGTTCATGCTTTTTTATCTCCAGAATCTCTCCTTCAATTGATATTTCCCTGAATCTTCACTTTTCTTTACTTTTTTTTTTTTTTTTTTTTTTTTTTTTTTGAAACAAGGACAGCTAAGGCACTTTGCCATTATCTTTTACAATTGATCCCATATCTATAGCCAAGCAATGGGAAACCAAAAAGAGAAATGATATAGCAGTGATTGGATCCACATGCTCAGAGCCATTCTTTACAAACTGGACATATCTGAACCTTGTAGGACTCTTTTAAATTGTGCAGGTGAGTTTGCTTGTGTCCTGTGGCAGAGGAAGAATATAGAGGAGAGGAAATGGGACGAGAAGAGAGGAGAGGAGAGGAGAGGAGAGGAGAGGAGAGGAGAGGAGAAGAGAGGAAGAGAGGAATGGAGAGAACAGACAAGAGGGAGACAAGATCAGAAAGGGGAGGGGATTTCTATCCTTCCTGGGACTATCAGTTGTCCTCTCTTCCCCAGGCCTAGAACAAGAGATCTTTCCCTTGAGCTTTCCATTCCTGTCCACCATCACCAAGTCCTGTTGAACTGGACTTAGAAAGGATTGGAGAGGAAAAGACTAATCTCTATGTCTATTCAATGATATTTTGAATTCTATTTCTGTTTTTGAATTTTTGTCTGAATCCTTTTGTAGTAATTTCCTTTTGAGATCAAGCCAGAGTACTCAGAGGGAGGAACAGGAAAGAGTGTGGTCAATTTGTCTGAAATAGAACCAGAAGTTGATGCCAAATCCTATCCTTATTCAAGACAGAAAGGCAACATTTCCCTCCTGTAAAACGTTCATTTCCATTCTGATCTGATATAAACTGATATCAAACATTCACAATAAAGGACATTATTTCTCTAATTCTAAGTGACTGGCAGATTCCTTACTCTTTTCTAGATGTAGTGCCCCTTAAATTTAATAATATAGCTTCTTATCATTTAAGGAATTGTCAGATTTGGGTTTTTGTTTTGTTTTGTTTTGTTTTGTTTTTCACATCCCAACAGGTACCATGCACAGTATATGTTAAAATGAATTGACTTGTATTTGTCATAATTGAAAAATTATGTGTTTGGTAGATGCATGTAGAAATCTTTGTGCTTTGCCTATGGGTAAATGCATGAATGAATGGATGGATGCATAGATATATGATAGATGATATAATAAGTTAATAGAATAAATACACACCATGGTTTCTAAAGTATAGTTATTTCCCATTTCTGATACTTGTATCATGTTGGTGGAAGTAGTTTTCTTTCATTCCTAAGTCCAACAAGAGCTATCACTCTGGTGATTTTTGGAGTAAGAGGATGTTTCCTTAGAGCAACTTACTATTTTTTTTAATAAGCAAAATGCTTAATAATCAAAAATATAAAAGTTATTTTGTTTTCTGTGAATTACTTAATATCTCAAAAATTACTCTGAGGGAAAAAATTAAATACTTTTATGCAGAGATCTCAAACTTCTTCAGGTATATCAGGGATAGAGTATGCTAGATGCCTGAAATTCATGTGACCTTTGAGAGATAATCAGGTTTTGATTGTAGACTGCATTTATGACTGCTTATTCCCTAATCCCTTCTTCTAAACAACATTGGAATAGGAATTGGAATATTTTCAGCTGAAATTTTGAAATTTGGAAAAAAGACAAATGCCATAAAATAGATATATATGGTGTATTCTGGCATTCTGTGTTGAATTTGTCTTTGCCCATTTCAACTTCTAGACACTACCTTACCTGGTTTTCACCCCACTTCTTGTTTCTTGAGTTTTATCTGGAAATTTAAGACTAAGTCTCATTCATACCATACCTCTCCCATTCTTCTCTTGAAATCTCTTTTTCCATTTTCTAAGGAATCCTGTGATGACAATAGTCCTGCCTGGATAAATCGGAATGATCTATTCATTTTATTTTCATCTGAGTAATGACTGATTCTATTGCCCCTCTTACTATTTCTATGGTATGCTATGACATCTAGCATGTTCGTATACACTGGGAATTAGGATAAGGACAGTTTTGTTGGCAATGCATTACTTTGCCTGTAAGTGCTAATTATTACTGATAGTCTTGGGGATTTGTTTGGTAACCATCTGTACAGATAGTGATAGTCTTAGCATCATTGTATACTTGTAATAATTAAATGAGCTAGTAGAAATGAAACAGCTGAAACAGACTTTAGTAGCTACAACTCATTAAATAGAACCTGGAGGGTAGTTTTTCACTCAGGGAAATAAAAAGAAATAATGAATTTGTAGATTTCAAATTGTGTTCAGAATGATAATGCACTCATTTAATCCCAGCACATTAAAATAAAGGCATGAAGATCAGGAGTTCAAGGTCATCCTCAGGAAGAAAAGAAATTCACACCTCAGATTAAAAAATTAGAGCTTCTTCATAGTTCTTAACACTTACTGTAAATGTAAATTTAGTATGGTTATTTAAGATAATTAACCATTTTCTCTTTCTCTTTCTCTCATCTCTAAAACAAGTTAATAATAACTCCTCTGATAATTTTTTTTTTAAAATTTAGAAGTTAGAAAATGTATACAATATATTCCTAATAATGACTGAAACTTAGAAAGGCTCAAAAGCAAATTAGTCTTTCTTAGAGTTTATAATAAATACTTTTTAAAAGTCAATCACCTTGGTGGTCCAGAGCTTTTTCTCAATAGACTTCCTCTTGAAAGAGTGATGACACTTAGAATTATCAGTGTTCTCAGAGAAGCCTGGGAAAGTGTCATGGACTGATGGATTCCATCTCTAAACAAGATTACTCCCTACCTGCAAGATTCTTATCTTTTCCAGAGACCCATTGAGGTTGTAGTGCAAAGCAAAGATAAATGGGCATTCTTAAGCTGACCTTAAGCCAAGAGTAGAGGGCATATACTTGCCAAATTCACATGTACTAAATTCACAGCCAATTATGAAAGCCATAGGAGTCTGAGCAAACTGCAGAAGGTCCTTGGAATCATCTGGCTATTTGGAGACTTCTAAGCCCACCTTTATTCTTAAGCCTCATTTGCTGACCTAAAGTTTCTGGAAATACTCCCAGTGAAGGCATGCCATTCATGGTGAATATGGCTCTACAAATAAGTTCATATTTTTTTCCGGTGGAAATCCATCCAAGGATTCTGATAAAACTGGATAATAGCACTCTTTTTATTTTTTTACATTGACTGAAATATTGTGGATTCTAAGTCATCAAGAGTTAAAGATGAATACTTGATGCCATTCTAGACATTTTTATCTTCATATTTTGCTTCTTCGAGAGAGTGATATTGACCTGCTTAGCCACCTGGAGAATATCTGTTTGCTGGATACAGTTTGTCTCATTAATAACATCTTTCTCTACATATCTGCAAATTGTTGATCTATCCATTTTCCAAGCTCATGTGAATCATTTCATGTCACTATATACTATATAGTTATACTATATATACTTGTATATATATATATTAATGTATATGTACTATATAGTAACATTGTACTATATAGTTTGTAGTACTATATAGTAACATTGTACTATGTAGTTTGTAAATTTTACTTTCTCTCTGACCAACTATGCAACGATCTACATAAAACAGAAAATGTGTCTCTTGTTTCTATGATCTAGAGTACCTGGAACGTTGTTGAAGTATTAGTACATTTTTAATCAAGGAGACAATGGACTAAGAAATGTGCAAGCACCAATATTTTCTCATTCATACTAGCATAAACAAAAATAGATGATTCTGGAAAGGCTACTTTGTAAAAGTGGAGTGATGGGCTATTTGTTGCAGTAGTGTAATTTAGCTTTCTCATTCATTTAACAAGGGACTCTCTTATCTTGTCTAAATACATCCCTTCTCTTTTCAGACTAGCCTCTCCTTGTCTTACAAAAATTGAAAAGATAATAAACATTCCACATAATTAAATGGTTGGCACACACAGAACTTTCTCAAACAGCTGACAGGCTTCTTATTAACAGGTCACCTACTTCAGAGAGAGAATCTGATTGGTTATATTCAGTCAGCTGATTATGGTAATTCAATTGACAATATTGCTCTGTGGTAGAGTTCTTGCTGAAATAAGATGATGGGGCAGTAGAAGTCCCAGATAAGGAGAGGAGAGAGTGTCTCATGATTTATCAGCTGCCTACTTAATTTAAGTAGAGTTACTCCTGGGTTTTTAATCTCAGTGCAAGGATGTGTGCTAACATTATATTCCTTGTTGAAATAAACAGTAATCAACGCATCTCACCTAGGCTAAAAGAAACATCAGATGTTAAAATGTGTTGATTATTTCATGTCACTTATAACATTGTATTATATAGTTTTCACATTTTACTTTCTATCAGACCAACTATAGAATGATCTATACAAAAAAGAAAATGTGTCTCTGGTTTCCATATTCAAACCTACATCAAACATCAAATTTACACCTCTGTTCCACTCAGTCCAGTCTACTTCCTCCCACTACCAAGAAACTCTGGTGACTTCATTGGTGTCTTCCACATACAGCCACTCCAAGGGGAGACTGTGTATTTATTAAACACCACCAGCACTCATTATGGAGGCGTTAAAAATTCAGATCCTTAGAGAACACAGTAGATCGAAATATTGACTCCTGTTTCTCTTTCCCCATCTGTCCAAACATCAATAACAACAGTGTATGGGGTGTGGAAGCACTGGGCTAATGTACCTTCCTTCGATCATAATTCCAAAGTTCTCCTTAATTAAGATTGATTTTTGCCCCTATGTTGTACATCTCTTAACTAACAGAAACGTCTCAAGGGCACAGTTTAAGCATTAAGCATGTGTAGATTGAGGAGGAGGGAGTGGGATCAGGTCTTGGGCTTACGGAGCTGAGACACTACAGAGCTTGTATGTTTAAACGAAACCCTCATGTAGATTCCTAAGGCATTGACAGTGTCACATAAGGGCACTGGAGAAATGAATTGCTCTTCCGAATCACTACCCTACCTAGATACTGCCTGGGTATATTATTGTTTATGGGAGGAAAGAAAGATACTTGAGTATAAGTAAGTGAGGGTCATAGCAGACCAAGCTGTCTGCCTTTTTTTCTTAGACATTTTCAGAAACATCACAGTCATCAACAGAATTCTATTGAGTGTTCACAATACTGCAGGCTCTTTGAGATTACTTCTACACCACAAAGGGAAAGTATAGCCTCTGCCCTTAAGCCAATTACAATCTAGAGTAGAAAGAAGCCCTGGCATTAAGGAATAGAGAAAGTGAAACCGTGCCATGTGCAGAAAAGAAAGACTACACAAAGGGATTTGGATTGGTCTTGACTCTGCACCTCCATACAGCTGCAGAGAGAGGCTTCTATGGGAACTAACTTTGAAGTTGTTTGTTTTCATTTTGAGAGGAGTTTGAATAGGAACACAGCAGATTGGGAGAAATAAACTTCTCTAAAAATTGTTAGCATTTCATGCTGGAACTTAGAGCTTTATTTTGACTGTGGTATATTATAGGGATTAAGTGTCTCAGAAGTGCATGTGTGTATGTGTGTGAGTGTGTGTGTGTGTGTGTGTGTGTGTGTGTGTGTACATGTGCTTGTGCACATTAACACTGTATGCTGGATATTGGCTCCAAAGAAATACAGATTCTAGTTAATGCTTCTTTCATGTAAGTTTCCCTGTCCTCCAAACTTCAAATGTTCCTTTTATAAATATTTGAGTAAACATTGTAATACATTCTTTTACTTAGTGTTTTTTTGTTTCATTAATATATTATACATTTGTGTAGCTTAACTTAGGAGCAAGAAACATATGCCAACAATTAGGAACCTTTTAATATCTATCATTAGAAAATCTTCATGTTGATAATAATGGAATAAAACCTTTTCCTCATTTTAACAGTGATTCCCTCAAATCACATGACACTTTCTATTTTAAATGTGATTTTTTTGGTGATAACATTCAGATAATTTGAGGAAATGTGGGCCTTCAAAAAAGATTGGCTTTTTTTTTTTTATGAAAAGAGATATCAAAATGTTTACTATCATCTACTTATCATCTATCTATCTAACATCTATCTTTCATCTACTTTCTTTCTTCCTTTCTTCCTTTCTTCCTTCCTTCCTTCCTTTCTTTCTTTCTTTCTTTCTTCCTTCCTTTCTTTCTTTCTTTCTTTCTGTATCTTGCTTTTCAATATACCTATCACCTATTTCTGTAGCTATCCATGCCTCTCCCTCCTGCCTTCCTTACCTCCCAAACACTTCTACCATCCCTCATATAAAGTTACAAGTGACTGTTTAACCCAAAACATGATTTTCCTTGAACATGACAAGGCTGACAACCTAGTTTTGGATGCCATATTTGTGAGAAATCGAACCTGTGTTGTCTAAGTCAGGCATCTTATGCTGTTTTACTAAGGAAACTTGGGCATACTAAGAAAGATACTCTAAGAATCTGCATCACTGATTTGCATTCAGGCCAATAGTTTCTTGGGATCTCTTTATGATAGTTCAGTGTGTATGCTCTTTTTGCAGAGCTTACCATTCTACACTGTGCAGACTGGACCATAATTTTCCCAATGAAAGAGAAAAAGGAAAATGTTAATAGAGAAAAAATTGTAAATACAACACATGTTTAAATAAACCTGGGGGTGCTGGTTTTTTTTCCTTATAGGAAGCCTTGAGCAAGGGAAAAAGAATATTCTAAAATTACTTCTTTCGTGTACAATTGGAGAAACACAATTTAAATCCTGATTGATGGATAATGTCATAAAATTTTATTAATATCCACTTAGATAAATGTTAACTTAATCAGAAGAAGCTAACTTACCCACACACAGAACAAATAGACTTTCTCCACAACAGAAAACTTGATTTCTTTAAAAAAAAAAAAAAAAAAAAAGATCAGATGCTTTTTGAATGATTGGGAAGGATCTCCTTGAATGCCTGGGCTGATGACATTTTTTCTTGTCATGGATTCACCATTTGGAATCTAGTATGTTCATGATTGCCTCTTTGGCATTGAGCACAGTTGGTGAAAGCCTGGAAGTCATGTATTTATTAAAGTATACATTTTGGAAGCATATCACATTCTCTGAACCCACTGACACAGATTTATATTCATCTCTTGTCTATGGTTATACTATGGCTGACCACTGAGATATCTACAATAGGGCCTCTACCTAAAAGTGGGGATTTGAAGGTACAATAAAAGGTGATCTGTTACAAAAAAGTCAGCTCAACTATCATAGGTTATGCTGTGAGTTTTCAGTGTGCACTTCCTGTAACCATAGCACAAACTAAACCTATATTAGAAATAAAAATACTCAGTATGCTTTCACTCTAGGAATAAAGATCATGACTATTTTAATAAGTTCCTCATATGTATGTATAAGACACACAATATTGGATAAACACTCATTCAGACTGAAGCTTAGCAAATGCCAATAGAATTGCACCCATGAATATTTGCCTATGCATATCCATGATAATTTGTTAGTTAGGTGTAATATAAATAACAGTTTATTCTGGGCTGCATGCAGGGATCCTTGTGACCTGGCATATGATGTTCATAATAACCATGTGAGAGAGATAGATCATCTTTTCATTTGCAATGAACAAAGTAATCTGTCGAAGCTTTGAGAACATAGAACCCTGAGGCTTTTTCTTCCTCTGGATTTGTATGCTGTTTATGAAATGGGGTTTCACATAGCTCAGACTGCCCTCTTACTCAGTATGTAGCTGAGGATGACATTGAACTGTTGAGCTACCAGGTAGCCCCTCAACTGCTGTGACATGAAGAAAGTGCCAGCACACCTGGTGTACATGGTACTGGGAATCAGTCCTAGGATTTGTATGTGCTAAGCAACCACTCCACCAATGGAGTTGTATCCTTGACCCTCAAGACTTTAGAGTATAGAAGTTGGCATGTAAGCCTAAGCAGTTTATCCCAGAGACGTGGTGCTTCATAGTAAGTTTATTTCTCCCACCAAATTTTAGCACAAAATAAATTCCTCACTTTTCTTGAAAGTATCCAAACCTGAAGGTTAAGCATGTTCCTATCTAGAGCCAGAAGTCCGCCATTTGACTTCATTATGAAAATTTTGCTCTCTTTACCCTCTCTGACTACATTATGTTTTTGAAAATATATTTTGTTAAAAATATTTAGGTTTTTGTGTGTGTGTGTGTGTGTGTGTGTGTGTGTGTGTGCATGAGTGCTTTACCTGCATGTATATGTACATCCATGTGGAGGCCAGAAGAGTGTGTTGGATCCTCTGCAATGGAAGTTCCAGGCATTTCTATTCACAAGATGGGTACTCGGAGCCCAAACGAGGTTCTCTGTGAGTAACATTCATTCTTAACCATTTGCTCATCTCAGAAGTCCCTATCTATGCTATATTCGTGGCCTGATACATTTCATGCCTAAATTTCATTATTCCATCATGCTGCTGCTGCATCTGCAGGGTATCTCAGTTTCTGTCTGCTTGAATGAAAGGAATCTGTCCAGAGATACATGCAGTTCCAGTAGACGTTTGTTTATGAAAACAACACAAATGCTCCATAGGTTAGAACAAATGGTCTCAGTCAAGGGGTGTGGGGCGTAGTAGCCCAATAAGTGTTGTGATATGAGTTGTCTTAAAGTGTGTGCCAATATGTAGTATATGTGTGTGTATATGTTTGTAAATACACATGTGGGGAGGAGTTGCACATGGAGGCAAAAGGTCAGGGCTGGTTTCCTTCCACTGATCTGCCCATTTATATTTCAGACAGTATCTCCCCATGAAACTAGAGGTCACCAACTCAGAAAGACTAGATGGCCAGGATTCCAGGCACACACCACCTTACCTTTTTTAAACAGAAATCCAAATTCAAATCCCCATGTTTTTTTTTAACAGCCACCTAAACAGCAGAGTCATGTCCCCAGACTTTGTTGTGAATTTTAAGAACTTTTAAATGAATAGCTATGAATTTGGTAGACTGTTTATAGGTAAGGTCACCAGGTTTTCCTTCCTGCATCATGCTAGAACAGATTTCTATTTTAGAGTATGCCTCCCCCTGAACTTCAAATCAAAACCTACAAGGAGGTTTCAAAACATAATGTAAATAACATCAGAGGGATGCTGAGCCAAGACCCTGTTATCTTGAGGATGTAGACCTTCATTAGTTCACATGTGTGGGAAAATGCCCACTGCAAATAATTGTTGTGAACATTCCTCTTGTAGCCTCAAGAACCTTCAAGCACAAAGTGGCATTCTCACTGTAAAGAGGTACAGTTACCAAGATACAGATTCAGATGGCTTTAGTTATCTCATCCCTAACTGCTTTGCAGACCTTTCATGGTCCTATGACTGTTTTCAGGACTCTTTATTTTTATTCTTTAAATCAAGGATTTATACTGAAGGCTGAGGCCAGGCTTTACAACAAATTGTTAAGTTGCACCAACAGGAAAGTGTACTCCAGCTGTCTATAAGAAGTTCCTTCTCCCAGGTCAGCTGATCTTGAAACTGTCTTCTACCTGACCCTACAAAGGCACATTCCTCTGCTTTCTTGCTGTATCCCCTATTTTCCTGGTTGCCCTCTGGCTAAATTAGGAGCCCGGTATTTTTGCTCAAGAAGCACTAAGAGGAGAAACGTGAAGGGTTTAGCACACTAGAACACCTATCACTGATGACCTCCAATGATGCTGCTAGCTACACATGCCTGGTCCAAGGGAAGTGGACCAACTCTTCTCCAGCTTTATCATCTTTATACTTAATTTCATCTATTCATTTGATACAAACTGTACTTCAAAGATGTAGAAATTCTACATTTATCCACCTGCCACTAGTCACCTGGCTGCATTAGACTTTTATTATTACTGCTGTTTAAATAACAATCTTGCTCTCTTTAAATAATACCACTTTCTTTTCAGTGTTAAGGATAGTTCTTTGTTGACTTAGTCTATTTACATCATTCTTCAAAATGTCCACATTTTTAGTAATATTTTAACTAGGACATACACATTGATATTTTTGTTTTTGTTTTGTTTTTGTTTTTGTTTTTTGTTTTTTGTTTGTTTGTTTTTTTTTTTTTTTTGAGACAGGGTTTGTCTGTCTGTCCTAGAACTCACTCTGGAGACCAGGCTGGCCTCAAACTCAGAAATCTGCCTGCCTCTGCCTCCCAAGTGCTGGGATTAAAGGTGTGCATCACCACCGCCCAGCTACACTTTGATATTTTAAGATGTAATGGTGTTATATGTTTAGCTAAAAAGAACTTAGCATAAGCATAATTTTACATGGAATGAGAAATAAAGACACACATGAATTTTTATTTTGACATTCCCCTTTACTTTAGCCACCTAGAACTAAGCCCACAATATCTCCCGGGAGTGTCTGTCTTCATGTGCAGCCGGATAGTCAGAATTCAGAAACAGGTATCTCTGACCTAGATCATGCTAGCAGCAGAGATAGATTCCCACGAAGCTGGCTGGAGAGGTCTATTGTTCTTTCATTCTGGGTTTCTATCAGTTGTCTCCTTTCCTTGGCACACTGCTCATTCCTTCTTTTACTTCTACCAGATGCTAACTTCTCAAATTATCTTAACTAATTTTTACTCCTCCCAAACTCCTGACGACTCCCTGCTTCTCTCCAATGATCATATAGGGCCCACTAGCTAAGCTAATATAACTTTTAACTTATATCATTAGCTAGCAGATACACCTTTATCTGCATTCATATATAATATATTTAGCTTGTTCACAGATCCTGAATACTACAATGTGGGCATCTTTTGGGACATTTTTTTTCTGTCTAACAGACTTAAATTTTCTCCCTTTGTTTCCTATAATATTTGGTCTATAAAATACCTAAAACTAATCAACTCCAGCATAACATGACAAATGGCCTTGATTAGCATCCTCTTAAATAACATATTTTTATAATCAACATGCTTTCCTGCCGCACTAAATACTTTGATCTATAGTGATCAGAATAATCCTTCTGGTTTTAAAACTCACAGCCTGTGACCCATCCTTGCCAAAACTACTTGTTTCTGCTAGTTTCAAATTTATCATCAGTATACTATTTATTTATTTTATTTATCAAAAGCTCACCGAATATTTGTGTCCCATAACAACCACTTCTTAGTTTCTCTGTGCTGTATTTGACTAGTTCTGTATTTTCCTTTACTCTTAGCAATGCTGTTGGCGGCAGCGTACAGGCTGTCTGCATACTGCCTCTCATCTTCTCTAAGGCAACTTTTTGCTCATCTTTGCCGAGACACTTGCCTTTGACTCACTTTACATGGATGGGCTTGCTTCAAAACGTTCCTTGAAAGGTACTTTATAATTAGGGTGTAATCATAAGCCTTGGTCAACTACCTCTGCTCTCACTACTTCCCTATCCTTCTGAAGTGAATCCTTTGACAGAAGTGTTTCTTGATCAAAAAATAAATGAATAAATAAACCAACTCTTCTATTTGGCATTTGCACATGCTAGCGTTTATTCAGGGCTTACTATACGGATCGAATGTTGTAGAAGAGATTTCCCACATTCTCTTATTAGTACCAGAAAAATGTTTCATTCTTATGCTTTCTAATTTACAGGGTGAAATGGAATTATGGAATGAAGTACACTTATTTACTATACAGCAAGTAAGGAAAACCGGGGGCTTGACCTCAGCACCTAATCACAGATTCTGAAGTCTTGAGCATGACTGTCTTAGGACATGATTTTCCTGGGTCTCCCCTAATTTACTCAAACATCTGTCCGAGAAGCCATGCAAATGCTGTCTATTACCCCACAAATTGCCTTTCCAATTCCATTCAGAAAATGTTTATTGAATGTATGCTGCATTCCAGGTGTCTTTTACCTGGGACTGTACAATGTTTATGCTAACTCAGCCTTAGAGCATTAGGCACTTCCTTCAAAGGCAGTGTGTCTCAAATATGGAAACCGCTGATGTCAAGGGCATTCTTAAAATTGCTATCGATGCAAAAGCTCTCTGAATACCCTATATGAATGTTGATAAAATGAAAAAGAAATGTACTTGATTTGAATAAGAGAAAATCTGCAGGCCGTTGTGTCAGTTCTCCTCAGAAAACAGTTGTACTTAGTGAGGAGCAGGATGTCTCAGAGATATTTGCATAAAGAGGAATTCATACAGGAGTAGCCAGTTGGTTCCTCTGTAATGGCAAACAGAGAGGAAGAAAAAGAGAGAGAATAAGTAGAGGAAAGATAGGGCGAGAGAGGGCCAAACTGACAATGATCTGGACAGACTTTATTTTTCTCTATCCTACCCACATGTTCAGACATGTAGTTTGTATGGTCTGGGGATCACGTTTCTAATACAGTGCTGCTTCTCCTTTCAAAAACCCATATAATATTAATTCAGTCTTTTGGCTTCTGGTCACGGCTTTTAGAGAGAGAGCAAAAGACAGGGAGTGAATACAAACGAACAAGGGAGTCTTCAACGTACTAAGGACAAAGTTTCTGTTACGGACACAGAGCCTTAGGTATGATTACAAAGTGTCTGTGAACCAAAGTTGGTCATTGAGAATGTGCCTTAAATATCTTGTGGGATGAAGCAGCCATAGAATACTGAACACATATGTCTGTGTGCGCATTTTTAGAAAATTCCAAAAAATTGTTTACACTTGTGAATTCTATTAATTTCATCCTCTGACTTGTCTCTCTTCGTATCTACAGTATCCTCCAGAAAGCTATAAAAATCTCTAGAGGTCCTTGAAGTAATGAGAAAGCTGATGGTTTTTTTCCCTCTCTCTCTAATAATTATACTTTGATTTCTCTATAACCATCTTAAGTTTCCAGCCAGGTTATCAGCAAAACTTTTTACAGCTTATGTCTCTCAGTCAAGTACCCGGTCTTGGAGTCTGCAGGCCCATCCTCCTTGGACCAGGCTTTTTTTTTTTTTTTTTTTTTTTTTTCTCTTGTCCTCCTCAATGTGACTTGTCCACTAGGTGGAGCTGTAACAATTTAGCTCACAGATCACAAAGAGAGACAGATGAAACTCACTGACCTCTGTCCTCTGGGGGAAGCTTGCTGCTATGGCCCAGAATTACAAATCAAGTGCAGAATGGGGAAAGAAGTCAAAAAAGTCCCATAACACAATTGGAGATAACATAGTCCAGAGGACACGTGCTCACTGATTCCACAAGTGAGTCTCTCTTGTGTGGGGCCTGCTAAAAAGTTGTTTGCTTAATTCCTGTTCAGTTTGTGCTGGATAAAGTTAAAAAACAAAACACAACAAAACAAACCAAAAATGAAAATAAAAATGAAAACAAAACTTTGACCCAGAATCTAGAAGCACTTGACCTGGACCCAGCTGTGACACTCTCCAGGTGCTTGTTATCATTAATTTGTTGATAATTTCCAAGTAGAATCAGGACTTCATTGTAAAATCGTAATCAAACTGCCATAGCCTTTTACAAGGCAGAGGAAAGTATGACTATCAACCTCTGCTTATGACACATTTCTTTGGAAATACAAATGAATCTGTGCTTGTATGTTGCTTTGTTTGAGCAGCAGTGTTAGGGAATGATGCCGAAGATTTTCCTCACTTCCGATTCCATTTGGAAAAGTAGAATCGAGGAAGAATTTCCTTAGAGATGTGAAATGTTGATTTTTCTAAGTTGAAAAACAGAACATTAGCCTGCTAAGAAAAAAATTTACCCATTACCTGCTCCTCTTTCAGTAAGTTTGCCCACTATATTTAATCTTGGTTAAATGCATCCTTAACCTTTATTTACATAGGATATTACATTTGAATAACTTTTAGATGGTGGTGTGTAATACTAGTGATAGGGGATCCTCAGGGTAGATATTTTCTCACTGAGAAGTTGTTATTCCATATTCCCTGTTTCCATGGGCTCTTTCTTGAGCCAGTTTTTCATGCTAAAACAAATTGTTTAATTACTTTTGCATTCAGTTTTTTTTTTTTAAGTTTCTCTTCTCTACCATAGAACAAATATATATTTGTCAAGAGAGTTTCTATGTTTGATTAAAAGCTTTCCTTCCACTGCCCAGCACAGGGCACTGAAAACTAATTATTCAGTCTGCTCTTGGGGAACCATCAGCAGCATGTATGCAGAAACATGTGACCTGATGGGTATTTCTATTTGTTTATTATTACTACTTTATCTATAAGAGTGTTTTGCCTGCACGTATGTCTATGTACCATATGTGTGCCTTGTGCTTTGGAGGCTAGACTACAGTGACAGATCTTCTGAGTGTGTGTGTGTGTGTGTGTGTGTGTGTGTGTGTGTGTAATGAGAAGGGCATGAGAAATTTTCCTGACCAGCTCCTTGATTAAACCAGCGAGCAAGTGAAGACTCACATGTTTTCTTGTTTGTTTGTTTGTTTGTTTGTTTGTAAGGTGTGCAGTTTTATTAAAATGGTCTCAAGTCAGTGTATAGGCCAGCCCTGGCTGACTCAATACCTCAACCCACTCCCAGGGAGACCAAAGCCTTCCTGCATCAAGTTAGGGGGACAAAAGAGGGGGGCCATGATGGCTGACCACTCTGAAATTAAAGACAAAAAGGAAGAAGTATTACGGCAGAGGATTTAAAAAAATGCAGTACATAATTTACACAGATGCAATGCTTTCACCTTCCCTGGTGTGGACTCAGGGCATGGACTCAGCCATCTTCCTCATAGGTGTAGGTGTGAGGGTGGCTTTTGGGAAGGTGAGGAACTTCCTATAACCATATATTTCATTGGTACTTGGAATGACTATTAAAACAACAAAACAAAACAACGAAAAAAGACTTACATGTTAAACAATTTGTCAAAATGCCTGTGAGCATGCATGTGCACAAAGACACACACACACACACACACAGAGCCTCTCCTGAATTAAATTCAAAAGGAAACTTAAATGCATCCTTTTCTCTACTCAAATACTCCCAAGATTCTGACCAAAGGATAACTTTGAGACTGTCCTGTGGCTAGCAAGCAGAATAAGCACAAAGCAGTTTCTCCAGTTCGTGATGGTGAGACATAGACACTAAGACCCAGAGAGCAGAGGAGGACAGCCTTCCAAAGCCATCTACGGCACCTCTGCCCACAAAATGATTCGTCAACAAGTCTGTCCATCATTTAAACGGTCACAGATTCTCTCCCTGAAGATGGTAGGTTTCTCTGGGCATCTCTCCTGAACACTCCCCAAACATCATCTCATTCTTCTCTGCTGACCACATGGCCCATTTTAATCAAGAGCTGCTGTTAGTTCAGACTTCCCTTCATTCATTAAGTCCTATATGAATACGTTTTTTTTTTTAAATCTACTGTTCTTCCCCACCCATAGTCTGCTTTTTAACTGCTTTTGCTGTTTTTGGAGGATCCCAATGTTCTATTTTGTAGCCTACCATGTTTCAAGTAACAACTTCCTTCCATTTCATCAGATATCTGAGTAATATATCAACAACAAAACAAAGCACTATGTATTTTACTTTACAGGGATCTACTATCCATGAAACACATCAACATCTCCATTCTTATTTTCTGTATCCTTTCTTTTGTGATGAGAACCATAACCATGTTTCATGTCATTGTCAGCAGATTCTTGTTGTCTTAGTTCTTGTAGCTATGAGTACATCATGAAAGAAGCCAGAAATGAAGGAGGAGTAGGCTTTCCGGAACTCTGGCTGCACTGTTGAGGGTCTACTACACTGCCTACACTAAAGCATGCTTCATAACACATAATGACTCCTAATGGAGCATCCATGAACAGAGACAGCAAGTTTTTGAATCAACTGTACTTTTTATATTATTTGGAGAACTGATTGACTCCGTAGAACATCTGTGTTTATTTTTATACAGAATTATGTTTCCTTTCAGAAGCTCAATGAAATGTCCATTGCAGATAAATAAACCATGCGATTGCAAAGTTTCTGATGTTTGCTAACACAGAGACCTACAGATCACTAAGGAATGCAAACCAAGCAGAAGAAAAAAAATGCATTTAGATTGAAATCTGGAGTGTAGTTTTGTCTCTGATTCCTTTTAGGTTCTTTAAACACCTCATCTGAAGTCACAAAAAATGAGCCAAATGAGAAGAATTGGTTATTTTCCCTACCTCTATGTCTTCACATTCAGAAGAACTAGGTGAGAAGCTTGGGACTATGATCCCCCCACCCCCAATTATTATTCTCCATGTTTCTTGCTAAAAGAAACATCCAAAAGGTAGTATCACTATTTCCAAATCTGCTGCCAGGTAGAAACAGTTTTTGACATCTACATAAGACAGAATTAATAACCTCCCAGGTTTAGAAAGAGTGCTTCCTTATAGTTAAACCAGAAAACACTGAAGACAAGGGTTTGTAGACAAGCCCTATCCACTAAGTTGAATGAACATTCATGGGCCATTTGAAATCACTATGTTCTTAGGACACTAACTCTAACCCTATCTCATTCATCTCACTATATAAGAAAAAAAATTCTATTATATTGTAAACCCTGCTAGCATAGAAATGACCACATGATTTATCTTCAAAAATGCCTTAATGATTTCTTTTTTTTTATTTTTTTTTATTTTAGATATTTTCTTTATTTACATGCGAATTTCTCCATTCCCAGTTTCCCCTCCAAAAAACAAAAAAAACAAACAAAAACAAACCCCTGTTGCCTCCCCCCTCCCCATGCCTGCCACCCCACCCTCTCCCACTTTCTGGCCCTGGCATTCCCCTACACTGGGGCACAGAACCTTCACAGGGCCGAGGTCCTCTCCTCCTATTGATGATCAATTTTGCAATCCTCTACCATACACATGCTGCTTGAACAATCAGACCCCTCTATGTACAGTCCTTGGTTGGTGGTTGAGACCCTGGGAGCTCTGAGGGTACTAGTTAGTTCATGTTGTTGTTCCTCCTAAGGGGCTACAAACCCCTCAGCTCCATTGGTCTTTTCTCTAATTCCTTCACTGGGGACCCTGCACTCAGTTCGATGGATGGCTGTGAGCCTCTACATCTGTGTCAGTCAGATACTGTCAGAGCCTCTCAGGAGATTAACCTGGGTTCAACAGCTTCTTTTTGTCAAGTTTGGTAATTCCTCCCTGGTGATGTCCTGCTTCCAATCTGTGTTCTCCATAAGGGAGGTGCTAGTTTCCTGTCTGAGAAACAAAACTATTTTTCATTGATTCAGAGAACAAAACCTGCTGCCCAATACACTCTGTGAGATTGGAGCATTGGATTGTCTTAGTCGATATAACCTCATAATATTCCAAAATGGGAACATTCTGTGTTGGTCAGGAGTTTACATGGAAGAGAAAACTTGGGGGCTGGGGAACATCAATTCAACTGACTCTTTTTTTTCTTTTTATTAGAATGCTTTCTCTCTTGAGGACTGACTGTGGATTATATGTCTATTAGTTTTCTGGAATTTATATCTAGTAGTTTTATTAGGGAAGCCATGATTTACTGAGAAACTTAATAAAGACTAGACAGACAGGATTGATCAACATTGGTCATGATAGAAAAACATTCTTTGAATACAGTTCCCATGATTCATCTTGAGAAGGACAACACAGAGCTAAAATATGACAAGAAGAAAAGATAATCTGCTTAAATTCTTTGTATCTTAAAATAATTTCAAGCATAGAGTTTTGCATCACTGAAAAAGCAGTATATTTACTTTTGTCACCAATAAAGTTCTATATTTAAATAAGCACCTAAAATTTCTATCATGCTAGATGAATTTTAAGCTCCCGACAATATTGCATCTTCCATGATGTGATGAGTCAAATGACTAGAATTCATTGTCATATTTCATTCAAATAACCATTCGCATATTTTCTATTAGCATTTATTATAAAAACAATCAATAAAATATATTGATTGACATAGAAGATTTGAAGATTTGGCCTTTGAATACCAAGTAATTGTTATTATTAATAATGATGATGTCATGTCCCTTGAATCTAAGAAAGGATGCTCTCTCTCTATGCTCTTACAGGTTCAACCCCATGGATTAGGATTCTCTGAAAGACTGAAATTCACATCTAATGAGCACTTCTGAACTATTAACTATTAGCCAGGAGTTCTAGTTTAACATTGAATTTGCATCTGAGCAAAAGTAGCTGAATTTTGCTGCTATTTTTATTTTGTTGAACTTTTTAATCTGTGCAAATAATTGGGCTTGCCTGGAGTAAAAAACAATTCAGAACATGAAATCGTCTTAGATCCAAACAATGAATGACTTTGGCTATGTGTACTATAAGTATTGTATTGGTATTTTTAAACTAAACCTACCAAGCACCTGTAATTAAGGCTGAGACTCAGTTTTTTTCTATTACTGTAGCAAAACAGATGTTTTCTGTTGAAGAAACTCAGTGTTGACTAGAGGGTGGGCTTGGGCCTACCTGGAGATGCACAGTTTTGACAACTAACCCAAGCAAACCCTTAGTGCTATGTTTGGGTTTACAATAGTAGAGTCACTCCAAAAGCCAAGTGATCTTTAAGCCATAGATTGGCAAGCATCTCAAACATATTGACTTATTAAGTGTGGCCTCTATAATAGTAATGTTTTAAAGCTACATTGCTTAACTGCTCTGTTCAATACAGACACTGTTATCTGCTGCTGTATCTACATGACACTGAAACAAAAAGCAGAGACAGTCAATTCGTTAAAAAAAAAATAAGTCAAACTTGTTCATTGCAAAGTGCCAACTTAGTTAATTGGCATTGTGTCCATCAAACAATGAGCTTCTTAGCTGATTTCCTGCCTTCTAAGCTGAATGAAGTGACAGGACATAGAAACTTCATGTGAAAATCTTTCTGTACTGTGTATTTTTTCTTCAGTGTTGGGATTTTTGGAAATTTTCTAGAACTGAGATAGACACTATTCATGTATTGTCTACTTCTTAATAATTAATAAAAATAGTCTTTGCACAACTTAGAAGAAAAATAATTAGTGCTGAGAGAATTAGATACTATAATCCATTACTTAAAATTCTAGCCATACTTTCAGGTGTGAGAAGTCTAAATGATAAAAGAGGTAGGGTTTCTTAACACAGCATTTTATTTTCTAATTTAACGGACTTTTTCATTGGGATGAAACAAGTAGTAACTTTCAAACTAACTCTCAACATGGAGTTTTTAGAGAGTTCTCTGATTTCCCTAAAGATCTAAGAAAGCTGCCTATTAAGTTACAGTTAAAATGCCTCCATAAAACAAAGTTATTACCAGGACTCGAAATTTTCAGCCAGCACTTGTCTTTCTGTATCTATAGACACATAATTACAGTGAATCTATAAAATCTTAATAGAAACAAAAAGGGATCTGTGGCAATTGATCTTTAGGAGGAAGGACACCCTCTAGGAAGGATTTATTTTTAATCAAGTATAAGCATAAATATAGTCTGTCTGGAGCTTCTGATGAATCTCTGGGAGGCCCCAGGATGAAATCCTTTGCATTAACTTAATATTAATATAACTAATATTTAGTAAGGAGGGGCTTTGATACTGTTACCATTAATGATCCTCCTAACTGAAGCTGTGAGCAAATGTCCATACCTAATGAGATGGAAGCCTTCAAAGTCTAAGCTTAGAGACATTTTCTTAATAGAACTAAAAAGGATCCACGGATACACATGTTTCTCTACCCTTCATTTTAAACCTGACAATCACAATCCACAGAAGCCACGATTGGAGGCTTGTGTTCTCTGATGACTTAGTTTTGTTTTTGTTTTATTTATTGTTGTTTATTTTAATCAAAAACCTGGAGTGCATTGTAGTAATATGGACAAAAGAAAAGGATATGTAATCACAAACCAATATAGGTGATTGTGATTTGAAATTATGAAGAATCTTGTCTGGAAATATTGTATACGCAGATGAAACTATATATTTCACATAGCAGAAATGGCTTGAAATACTTCATTAAAGGCATATACAGCAACATTTAAATGTGAGGTTAATAACAAATGTTTTAGGATATCACTATCCCCTGAGTTTTGCTCTATAGTGCTGTAACAATTTCTTTCATCCATTTCATTCATATAGCCATTAAATTAAAATAAGCTTTAAAGCATTTTTAATTCTTTCTTCCTTTATTTTTATTCCATGTGAATGCCTCTTGTTTTGCCTGAATGTATATCTGAGCAACACATGATGCCTGGTACCTGCAGAGGACAAAAGAATTTATTTTGGACCTTTTGAGACTGGAGTTACGGATAGTTGTAAGCCAGCATGAAGGTACTGAGACTCAAAACTCCATTATCTCAAAGAGTAGCCAGTGCTAGGCCATCACTTCAACCTCCGCCCAGGTTTTTTGTTCTTTGTTTGTTTGCTTTTTTAAGACAGGATGTCACTATATAGCCTTGGCTAGCTAAAATTCACTATGGAGACGAAGCTGGCGTCTAATTCATAGAAATCATTTTTGCCTCTGCCTCTAGACTGTTGAGATTAAAGATATGTGCTACAATACTTATAATATCATAATTGTTTTTAAAATAGTTTTCTTGACATTATGTTTGATAACACATTCCATGATATGATATCACCAGAAGGAAACATGTACCACTCCTGACATATTCCAAACTGGAACAACAGGCACATAGGCTAATCCTGGTAAGACTGCAGAAGTTTACAGTTACAGTAACATCAAGGAACTGACAGCATCAAACAAATTTCAATTTTCAGTAATACACACACACACACACACACACACACACACACACACACACAAATATGCACCATGGATATGATCACTTGTCAGTCCAGAAACTCCTGGAAGTTCCTGCAAAAGTTCACTCTTGAATCTTTACAAATGTTTACTGTTGTAAGTTGCTTATTATTGTAGTTGATTCTCCTTTATCTTTCAATGTAGTAAGTGTGATTTTGAGAGATCAACCTGACACTTACTAGAAAATTATTGTGAAATCTCTAGTTTCCAGATTTACACTCACAATTATTTTAGTAGTCCCTGCCTCTATCTTTGTAGCTCCCCTTCAACAGAGGAAAGGAAATATTTTTCAGAACTAGCATACAATATAATAATTTATTATAAAATTTCTAACTAACATGGCAATTGAGTCAGAGGTCCCTCTCTGTACCCTCCTACTTAACTAGGTGGATTGCTCTGAGCAGTCAAGGATTGCCTCTGTATCCTTCGTTCTCTGTTCCAAGATCCCCCTTATTTCAGCTAGTCTTTACTGCAACCTAAGTTACATGAGACAAGCATGATGGGTGTGGGGAGTTTGTCTCCTGAGCACTCTATTCCAAAGATGCAGATAAACCTCAGTGAAGAGAACAGCAGAAAGGCCTTCTGTAAAAGATGCTACGTAGACTTCCTCTTTTCTTCTTGACTGTTTTAAAGCCTTACTGGGAGTAACAACTGTTACCATAATGTAAATCTAATGGAGTTATTAGCATCTACTTGAAGCAGAAAAAAAAAATCCCCATATCACTTAAGACTAATGTCAATACAGATAAGAATGCTATGTAAAGTCTTTCCAGAAAAATGACCACTGACCCAAGATTATGGTTTCCTTAAGAGGATCCACCATAAACATCTGTTTCTTCTCTGATTTGGAAGCTGCAGCACAACCCAGTGGTTTGATATCCCACCTTCATATTCAGCATAGAGCCTCACTCTTGTAAACTAAACATCTGCAGAAAACAGTTTATTTCTGTTAAAGAGGGAGAATAATAGTACTAATCCTTATGGATACATGAAATAAGTTAAAGTATACATTTTTAACTCTTAGTCCTTTGCCTGGGGATTTATAAATGTTTGGTAATATCAGTCATTGCTATTGTAAGCCTTCACCAGACACATGAGCCACAGTTTACTATTTCTCTGCCTATTGTAAGCACATTTAGCTAAAGTACTGTAAAGATTGTAAGTCACCTATTAAACAGACTGGTTAATTGAAGCCCCTGTTCCTGAAGTAATATAGTCCTAACTCCCTTCTGGCTACAAAAGCTACTTGTCTGAATCATAAGTCTAATTTAGTGCAGTGGGGGCTGGAGAGATGGCTCAGCAGTTAAGAGAGCTGACTGTTCTTCCAGAGGTCTTGAGTTCAATTCCCACCAATCCCATGGTGGCTCACAACCATCTGTTATGGGAGCTGATGCCCTCTTCTGGTGTCTAAAGATAGATAGCTACAGTGTATTTGCATATATAAAATAAATACATAATTCTTTAGAAAAAAGAAAAAAAATTATTTAGTGCAATTTTTTTATATTTCCATATGAAAGCAAAGAAAAGAGAGTCTTTTATAACTTGGTTAATAATGATATAATTATGTAATAGTGGCTAGATACACACAGAATCACATTTGTTTTCCTAGGATGCTATGAGCCAGACACTTCAAGAGTTTCCATTTTATAAGTGGCTACCTTGTGGACAATATGAATTGACAACCAAGTCTAAATACAGAATTATTTGCAGTACACCCGCAGTGTATGAACTCCCAACTTGCTACATGTTTTTTCACCGAGAACAGACAGGAGTACATCTGCTGACTCTGACCATTAAATTTTGTTTTCTATCCAGAAGCTATGAACAGAGGGCTGTTCCTCCCTTCCTTTTTCCTTCCTCCCTCCCTTCCTTCCTTCCTCCTTCTTTCCTTCCTTTTTCCTTCCTTTCTCCCTTCCTTCCATCCTCCCTCCCTCCCTCCCTCCCTCCTTCCCTTCCTTCCTTCCTCCCTCCCTTCCTTCCTTCCTTCCTTGTCTGTTAGTATTTTCTCCTAAAAGGACAATAATATTTTACTAGTGCTATAGTCTATTTTTCTTACTGTACTGAAATATTTCAGGTAGAGTAACATTAAAAGAAGAGGTTTCCTTGCCACTTTTAGAGGCTTGTTTTCATCTCGGGTGAGGGGCAGCACCAGGGCATATGGCAGAGTAGATCTGTAAAGAAGCAGCATATGTTCAAATCAGAAGTCTGAGTGAGATTCATGGTTATGTTCAAGTTTTATAACAAGGCACACCAATGATAATTCGGTGGAAGAGAATTTCCTCTTGAGGATGCTCCCCAAATAACCTAAGGTCTTCCTACCAACCTACCACAGCCAAAAGATTTTGGAGCACCTGATAGACCCAACCTCCTAGAGACTCTTTTCTGATGCATGAACTGTTAAGAGAACAAACATTGAACCCATACCTGTTAACTGTATGGGACTCTATAGCTTGTGAATCAAGCTTCCTGTTCTTGATATCTTTCAGTCCTTTCCTCTAGGTACCCGTAGATGCCTTGACTATTTGCACTTCACATGGCCAATACTTAACTATCTCTATTATATTCATATATGTTTGTTTCGTGTAAAGTGGCAAAGTGTCATTCAGTTTAAAACTATTCACACTTAGAAAAACATCAATATCTTAGTGCTTTCTGTAAATTTCAAGAAATGGCTGAACATCCAAAGTTACTCTTATCTGTTTAAGACAGGATATAAACTTAATGGAGTGGTATTTTTCAAGCTGAATTTCACAGTTCAGTCCTAATTTAAATGAACTTTCTCCAATTAATATATACTTAACTCTCTCTGTGTCTGTCTCTGTCTCTGTCTTTCTCTCTCTCTCTCTCTCTCTCTCTCTCTCTCTCTCTCTCTCTCTCTCTCTCTCTCTCTCTCTCTCTCTCTCTCTCTCTCTCTCTCTCACACACACACACACACACACACACACACACACACACACACACACGCAAGCCAAGACTGATAGTGATGTAGTTTCAATTGTTCTCCATGTTTAATCTCCCTTCTGGTTATATGACTATCTTTCTGCTAAAAATACCAAATTTACAACTTAAGTTCTCCCTTAACTATGCTGTGTTGGTTTCATGAAATAAATTAATAGCTGAAAATCTCCAATTATAAAAAATATGGATGCCCAATCACATATTGAAGATTATTACCCCAGAGATGTATGGTTTTCTTCTCTACCTATGTCTAGATTGTCCTCCCAAAGGATGTAGCTCAAATTAGTCAATTCTAAAGGGTTAACATCAGCACCATCAAGCCACCCCTTTACCTGGCAAATTCTATCAGTCTTCAGCATATGTCACTTGCACAAGTTTTCAACTCTTCCTTTCCTAAGGTAATGGGCCCAGAAGCTGGATGCTGCTGCGCTGCGGCACCTGTCATTTTGACATTTCATGCTTTCTTTAGAAAAGAGAAGTTGGTAGAATGTGAGAAAAGTGGGACTTTGACAGGTTGTCAGGGTATCTTGCAGCACAAACCAACCTGCCAGCCAGCCTGTTTTCTGCTATATTTCAAAGTCTCCCAGCAAACGAACTGCGGTTACTGACTGAAGAACTGCTTAAGTCTGAAGAACCTTTACTTTGTGCGAGGCTGAAATTAAATTACTCTCACCTGAAATTGCTTTAAATGATAGGCTGCTTATTTACAGTTGCCCATCGAACAAAACGTACAACTTAGGAAAACAAAATGAGTAGATGCGACTTAGCTGCTTGGTTTTGTAGTTGTTGTTTTTAATTAATTAGACTATAAACACACACACATTCACACACACACACACACACACACACACACACACACACACACACACATACACACACACACACAAGACATTCATAAATTCCATATAGTTTATGAAACGATCTTGGCTTTGCAAGTAATGAACACTTTGTATTTCCTTCAAAAGCAAATGATGCTGGTATACAGATATTGGTAGGGGAGCAGGGAAAATAGGCCAGCAACCAAGGCTTTAAGGATCCCACTAGCAACAGGAATACAAATGCACCACCCCTGCAAGAGCAGCAGGAATGCATATGTGGACACATGGCCTATATAGTATCTGTTATTGAGAGCCAGGGCTCCTACTATCTCATTTCTGAGATAAAGTTAATGTTTCTTATCATATATATCCCAAAAGAAAACAATTGCTACACATTATTAACTGGATGAGTGTGTGATTTCACCTATATAAATTGGTCACCAAAAACATGGAGAAAAGAGGGAATAGTCTGTGTAAGTGTCCTAGAAGAGAGGCATTTGTAAAGTTAAACTGCATGTCACTTTTAGCTGTGAACTACAGACTAGGAACTACAAGTTCTCCTCCCATCCCCAATTCTAGGATGGTGCATGGGTCTCTCAATGAACTTCTTTGTAACTATATTTTAAAAATAGAACAGTGTTTGGCTTTTGTTTAAATGAGATTTTATGGCCTCTAAGGAATAATTAGGAAGAAGTAATATTCATTTTACTTTTGCACTAAATATTCATTTACTCTTGTTGTTGTTGTTGAGAATTCACATGGATCAAATCACTACATTATAGATGATTTAGTCTCTATGCAAGTGACATACCTAATGTTCTTAGCTTAGTTTCTTTTTTTTTTTCTACCAAGCAAAATGTTTAAGAAGTGTAATGAACTGCCTCAGATACACTGGCTTCTCTGGGAATCTTCTTGAGACACTGGTCTTATATCTGAAGCAGATGTTCTCTTTGGATTCCTAGATACAAATATAACTGTCTAGAGAACTGGTTGTTCAGTTGACTCTGCCACTGCCATGCCAATGGCTAGCAATAGAATCTCCTGAAATAAAACATGTATAGCAAGAAGTTTGAGCTACAGGGGCTGGAGAGAGAGGGGACAGAGAAGGGACTAGAAAAGAGATTACTAGTACTTGTTGTTCTTGTACATGATCCACGTTCAGGTCTCAGTGCCCACATGGTGGTTTATAACCATCCATAATCCTAAATCCAGGGCATCTAACATGCTCCCCTGACATCTGTGGTTGCCAGGTATACACATGGTTCCCACTCATACACACGGGAAAATTACTCATACTCTTAAAATAAACACAAGAAATATGTTTAGAAGAAGTATGGGTTGGTACCATCTAGTAGCAAACATGCACGTGAGAGAATGATCAAGGCAACTCAGTCAGTCAACAGGGTCTCAAGAGAGGGAGTGAGGATTGAAAAATAAGAAAAACAATTAGACAAAATTATGACATGACTCCAGCCCATATTGAGGCTGAAACAGTTTTATTTCTCTCCAGTCTGCTTTTATATCATTCTAGGTATATCCAAAAATCAGGATCAGTTCTTAGATCAAATACAAACTAATCAAGCAAAGTAGTAAATAAGGAGATCGCACAAGATAGTATTAAGTAAAGTAGTAAGCAAAAGGATCATACAAGGTAATATTTAAGTAAAGTAATAAACAAAGCCACATGGTCACTGTTTCTGATGTTCTTACCTGAACCTACTTCCTTGTCAGAGTCCAGTGACAAATGCCAAATTCCTAGAAGTGGCACCGAAAGCTCTCAACAAGAGAGAAATAATAACATTGGAGAAAATGTAAACAATTGCAAATAGAGGTGTCGAGAGACATTGCATTTTACCCTACAAGTTTTAGAGTGTATTGTAGAAAATATATCTTGGGCCAGGGATACAGCTTAGTGCATAAAATGCTTGGCATGCATCTATGAGGACCTGATATTAATCCTTGGTGTTCAGATGAAAGCTGGATAGGGTAGCTTAGATCTATAAGCTCAAATGTGGGGCACTGACAGAATAATCCTCAGAACTCAGTGGCTTGCCAGCCTAGCAGCAGATAGTCAGTGAGAGCCTCTGTCTTGAATGATATAGTAAAGAACAGTAAAAAGGGTATTCATGGTCTGCTTCTAGTTTTGTATGTTTGTCTCCAACTTCACACACATTAACATGCATAGTACACACACACACACACACACACACACACACACACCTTTTCCTGAATGACTTGGGTAGGTCTGTTCTTAAGTCCAATAACCCTCTGTAATAAAACTTTTGGGGCAATATGAGTCCACTGGTAAATATCATCCTTGCCTCTTGAAGAGCACCATCCTGACATCTGAAGATGTCACCTTCATTTGATGGACCCATCTAATTCTCCTTACTCTTGCCATATTGCTTATGTGTGTTAAATGTATCCTGCCCAGGCACCCTCTTTGCTCCTTGTCACTTTTACATTAACTTGTTTACAGTCTGGTGTCTGTATATTAATGGTAGAGAGGCACAGAATTTTTTCCTATAAAATGACTCACTCCATCTCTTAAATCTTTTTTTTTTAAGTTTTGTTTTTGTGATACAGTTATTTTTTTTTTGAATGAGAAGTATTTATGTCAGAAAGTTCTACACTGTGATTCAAGGAGCCTATAGCCAATCCTTTTTACAAATACTGGACTTGACAGCAATCAGTTCACTGCCCTGGATACGATTGTTTTCCTCTATAAATGGGTAACGATATTACAGGCTCACAACAGCTTATTGTTGAGAAATCTAAATGGAATTGCATGCATGAAATTTCTTAGTACATTACCTGGAAATTGGCAGATGTCTAATAGCGTGAAAGGAATATAAATCTGAGACTTTATTCACTCTTTGAGCTATATCCTCAGGGAATCTTATACTCTCTTTATTACTTCAGTTTCTGAGCATATTCTGCCAACAAATATTTTATTGAACACCAATAATAAATTACCACATTAATTTTTACTTACAAATTCTGTTAGGCCTCTTTTTTTCCCAAATGCTTTTTAAGAAAGAGTGATAATTAACATATATTAGACACTATATGCTACAAACTTCATCTACAAATTCTCTCAGAACTGAGGGATCAAAAGTCTCCTCTCTCTTCCTTTAGAAATAAGGTAACTGAGGCAATTTGTATTCAAGTAACGGATGCAACTATGAGTTAATAGGAAGATCAAGATTTAGATTCTGGTGGGACTCATTCAAGAGCCTGAAACTTCAGCTTCTATGGTCCTCACCTCCATCCACATTAAAGTTTTCTCTCCTCTTCAGCTACCATACTAAGAATCATTTTCAAAACATTTTCTTTCACTAGCACAACCAAAATTATGTTTTAAAATATGGTTATCTTTAAATTTTTAGACATATCTCTTTAAAGAGAGTGTGTAAAACCAAGGGGAGAAGCCATGCTTTGACCTGTGTATGCCAATGTTAGTAACATGGCATGTGCTTAACTTCAGAGCGGGTGGCTATACTATGAAACAGCAGTTGTTTTCAGACAGAATATTGTTGGTGTGTAGGTATGCACTGTCCATCAGGTCTATATCTTCATTGCTCTATGGTAATCGACATTAGATTTTGAGACAAGGTCTCTTAGTGACCGTGCAGCTTAAGAATTTGTTAGAATAGCTTGCCAGCTAGTCTGAAGGATTGTCTCATCCCTTCCTGTTTACCCCTGAAATTATAGATGAATGCCCTATACCCAGCTTTTACAAGGGTAGCATGCATCTGAACCCAGGTCTCCAAGCTTTCCTAACCAGTGTTTCTGACTTACAGTTTAAAATATGCAGATCATTAGTGTCTACTTGCTTCTGGACAGAGTTAAAAATTATATGCTTCGTAAATTTTCAGGCATTGTAATAAGGCATAATGCTTTTTAGAAATACACCTTTCATTCTGTATTCCCTTATTAGATAAAAGTTAATTGAGTCCATTCCTCTACTTCCCAGGGGAGAAGAACAAGCAAGAAAGGTAGTGTACTTGGGATAATTCTGTGGTTTCTAAGGAGTAATGTGCCAAATAAGTTTTTGTCTCAGAAAAACCACACTCCTTGAGTGAATTATAACTTTCTCAGACATCCCTGATGGCTATGCCCTCTGTTATAATTCTTATATTTGTCCAGCTAACCAATCTTGACGTTTTTAAGACCTAGACCATATATTTTAATTACAGAGAAGAGCTAAAAGTACCTTCTGCTGCCATACTTTTGGATGCTGATTCTCCATCTTTCAAAGTTTGCTGGTTGACTCCTGGTTTCGGTGCTTCATAATCACTGCAGCTTGAGTCATTCTTCCATTTTACACAGTGCACGAAGTTTGTCTGGGATACAGAAGTTAGAGGATGTGCTCTGGAAACTAGTGTTTTTTTAGTGCCTTCCACATGAACTTCTAATCTTGCAATTCAAAAGACAGAAGGGTGGCTCTCATGTTCTCATTTCCATGGTCTGGCAATGGGTTTGTTTGACTAGTAGAAAGAAACACATCCCTAGGTGATAGGGGATAGAATGGAGAGGATTGAAGGGAGAGAATACACATAGAAATGTCACAGTAGAATAAACTATTTATAGTTCTAAAAACAAGAATATATAACATTGTTAAAAAATCAGTGTGTGAGAAAAAAATATTTATTGTAGTTGAAAAAGTGGTCATGAAAGCAGTTTTGCATTTCTGACCAAATCCTGACTTATTGCAGAGCTTGGAATCCTATAATAGAATAAAATAAAAGGGACAGTCATAAGCGACTGCCCAGGTCCTGTGCTCTTCACTCCCTCACATTATCCTTTTCTGCTTTTCTTAGTAAGATGGCTGGGTTATCGTCAGAGCAGAGAAGCCACAGAGGTGGCATTTCCCCTGGTATCAGAGCATGACAGCAGACCTCCCGAAGTAAAGATCAAGCTACCTCTCACCTACAGAGTGTGTTTGTTCCAGTCTGAGAGGGCTAGAGTCCCTGTGATGGGGACATCATTAAAAAGGCACAGGGAAGCTGGAGTTGACTTTTGGAGGAACTCAGTAAGTCAAAATAGGTTTGCTAATAAAACTCATTTCATTCTAAAGGATGCCGGAGACCAGACAAATGGCACGTACTTTGCCTCAGTAAAGTATTGGCAACTGAAGAGTCTGCAGTACCACATTAGGGAAGGAGGGAATTTAGGCCAAGGACACAGAGGTGGTCCCTGTTCCTCAATACTGCTATTCACTCTTTAATGTTCACATAGAAATTGCTTTCTTTTAAAAGGCATTATCTGAAAGACACATACTTTCTAAATTGTGAAACTTTCAATTTCTCTACCTTGGAAGGATGAATGGTTGAGTAAGCCCTGCTGAGATCAGAGCCTAAACATCCAGGGACTCTAAATGTTTGAACCAGCTGCTAAGCCACCATGCCAGCCCTCTACCCTTCAGTGGGATAGCCTCTCAGCAAAGGAGTCGACTTCCTTGGGCATTAGTCTTCTACCTAATTCATTTCCAGTTCTAGACATTAACAGCAGTTAATATACACAAGCAAATAAGTAATCTCCTCAGAGTTTCTACAGGCCCAAGTGTCATTAAAATGTTGTATGTCATTTGGAAAAATGACAGAGTCTCTGGAAAGGAGCTTGAGACAAACCTCATGCCTCTGTCAGAGATGAGTGAACACAAAATTAATCCACTCATGTATCAATACTAAAAAGCAAGTCCTGAAGAATTTTTGCTCGAATCTGTGTAGTTATTTTTCTCATTCTTAACACAAATTTAATGCAAGCTGTGAATTAAATCTCCAAGACTGACAGAGTCACTCTGTCTTCTTTTTAAAACCTCATTGTTGTTTTTTTCCAGATACTTATCCTTAACATGTCTCTGAAGTCTGTCCATGACCTGCCCAAGGCAATTTTTCTTGTCTACATTTTCAGCTGCCCTCTCTACCCATTACAAAGGAATGACCACAAGTTTCTTTTGCCACTCAAACACACTAGCCTCACCTCTACAGTAGAAAACAAGAAGTAATAAAGCCCCCATTCGCTGTAGAGTGATTAGGAGAAAGGATTAGAAGCATTTCAGGGGGGTATAGTATGCTTGGTGATGACTATTATGAATATGATCACTTTTTTCATGATCAATGGTTGAGTGAGAGCCAAGCATAATGGCATGTTCTTCCAGTTTCTGCATCCAGGAGTCTGAAGCAGGGAGAACACAACCTCAAAGACTACCTGGCACCAAAAGTTAGCCCTGACTCAATAAAGAAGTAGCCTATGAAAAAGCTTAGCTGAATAATTTGTTTGGAGGTTGGCCATGCAATGGCAGTTTATTTGTCTGGGGTGAATGTACGTATACTTGTGCTTTGACTTAAAATGTCAAGGAGAATGTACCACAGTTCTAAACTCAGTTAGGTGGTCATTATTTTCTGCCCCATTTTATCATCTTTATTTTTATCAATACACTTTTTATTAGCATTGTAAGCTGTCAATTTAGATAAGTATTCCTATTGTTTAATTGAGGCTCTAACATGCAATCATCAAAATTCAGATTCAATTGGCTTGAGGAAGTCAAAGTCTTTATGGGATACTGAGACTGCTTTACCAGAAGGCCAATAATATAAGATATTTTCCCTCCTCACTGGTCTTTCTCCTTCCTTTTTTTTTTTTGGTCAGGAAAAATAAAAAATATAAATTAACTAAGGGATAGAAAATATGACTGTAAACAGCCTCCAGTCACATTTTTCCTCCTTGAATCCAACATTTAAATATGTAGGACATTCTTTTTACATTATATAGAAATACAAGTCTCTAAAAAGGCTTTAGCTGAGCATGGGAAAGCCATGGTGCCACCAATGACCCAATCTCAGTGTCTCTGCCTAGGCCCTGCTCCCTGGATGAAGGTACAGAGGGATTGTGAATTATCATAAGTGCAAGAAAAACTATAGTCATCACATCCCTTATAAAACTAATTTAAATCTCTCCTAAAGATATATGATATATAACAGATGCCCATTATATATATATATATATATACATATACATATATACATATATACATATACATATATATATATACATTTATTTGTTCGTGATTTTATTGAATGTGCATTATGCTCTAACACATGACAACTGGAGCAATATCAGAAAATAATTCTAGCCAGCCGCTTTCTTAAAAATACTTGTATGTTTTGTGTATGTGTACATTCACATGAGTGTGTGGGAGTGTGTGTATGTTTGTGTGTGTGTGTGTGTTAAAAGTTGCCACCAGGCAGAAGTGGCACATGCCTTTGATCTCAGCACTTGAGAGGCAGAAGCAGGCAAATTTCTGAGTTCGAGGCCAGCCTGGTCTTCAGAGTGAGTTCCAGGGCATCCAGGGCTACACAGAGAAACCCTGTCTCAAAACACTCCCTCCCCTTCGCCCCCCCCACAAAAGTTGCCTTTTTAGAAGTAATCATCTGCTATTTCTTTGTTTCTAAGTGAGGCCATCTAACTGAACTAAGAGAAATCCTAAAACATTAGCAAATTCAGTCTGGATGTAGCTAAGTGTAAGAGCTTGCTACACAAGTATGAGGACCTGAGTTTGATCCACAGAAATAACATAAAATATGGTAAGCCAAATGAACTAATATACTTCTGTGATCTCAGTGATGGGGAGGAAGAGACACGCAGAGAGCTAAGTCTTGCTACATAATGAGCCCAATCTACTCAGCTGGATCCAAGTCAAGGAAAGACCCAGTCTAAGGAAACGCAAACAGAGGACACCCAGGCGGAGAGCATCTGATAGTGATACTCCCCAGAGCTTGACTTCTGACTTCTGCATGTGTCTATACCCACATGTGCACCACACATATCTAAGTTTTCAAATAAACAAACAGAGATGGGGAAGGAAGAAAGAGACCTGTTATTTGTGGGATACTTGGATTGGTTTTTGTTGATTTTGTAGGCAAAAAGAAACCAAAGAAACAAACAGAAAACTCTCCCGCTATTATCAGATCCAACTTTTCACTAAGTCTAGAACTCAAAAGCCTGAATATCAACTTATTAACAGTATGACTGATAAGACTTAAAGACTAATCTGATGAATACAGCAGCTATTCAAATTCATATGGTTTTCATAATCCTTTAAGCAAGAATTTCTATCCTAGTCCTTCATAAGTTAAAAAAAAAAAAAAAAAAAGATTTTTTTTCCTCTCTTCATGGAGGCAGAGACTCTGCCCTACCTATATTTTCCAATAACTGAGCCAATAAACAAACCAAGATGTGTGTTCTAAGCATCGCCATCTCTGCAGAAAGAACTCAAAGGAAACTGGGACCGGTATGGCCAATTCTGACTCATGAGCAATCAGGGAGATCGTTTCAAGTTTGTCATTACTGTGTAGAGATCAGGGTGACAGCACTGAAATCTGAAATTTTACAATAGTGATAGTGTACAAAACTGAATAGAAGGTTTGGCATAAGGACATTGCTTTCTAATCCCCTTGATTTCCATTTCCAGGCTAGGTTTCCCTCTTATCCTTCTATTTTTTTTTTTATTTTTTTCAGTACCCTATTTTGATGTATAATTTCTATCAACTACTGTAGCCCTTCAAGAGCATCTTCTGAATTTTGAATCAGAAACTAAAATTGAATCTGTTTGAAATCTTCAAAGCCATCTCCAATGGCACACTCATGCCTCCATATAATAAATTGAACACAGGAGCAATAGCCCTATTAAGCTGATGAAATCATTGATTTCTTCTATGTGTAATGGTCACATTAAAAGCTGAGATTTTCAAAAGATATGATACTAAGTCACTCACAGCCTTAACATATTAACAAAAAGCCTTTTAAACCCATGACCATTAGTGGAAAGTGTTTATTAGAAAGTGACTATGAATATAAATAAACCAAAATATTGTGGCACAGTATTCCAGAATGCTAATCAAAAGAACATCAATAGATTGTTTGCATTGTCTGCCTTTCTAGCCTAGAAGAAATAAAGAAGCATTAAGGTAAAAACATAGGAAGTGTTTTCTTAGTTGTGCTTATCTACAAAGTTGGAAAATGTTTGGAACTGGCCTTAACAAGCATTCCCAAGCAGAGAGGAGCTGTACCAAAATGGATTAGTATGCTCAAAAGTCAAATATTTAAATCCAATGTCATATGCACAATAGTGGAATGTAGGGTAGGGTCATTTAGCAGAGCTTCAGATTATTTGAGAACAGATAGATGCCATCAAAATACATAAGGCAGAGATTTGGTTCCAGTGGGAAGTGCCTTGGGGATGTTTGCTTTCCTTGATATATCTTTCTCCCACATTGATATGCAACCCTCATCTTCATACTGTATGCTCTTCTTGTTCTCTGCATTGACCTTAGAAATTTTACAGTAAGCTGTAAAAGTGTATGTAAAGTATAGGTGCTAAGATCCCAGAATATTGATTCAGACTCAAATATATTTACAAATATATTAAGCTAATAACTTAAAATATTTCATTTATACTAACCTACATTCTACCATGTGACTGGTTACCTCTGCTCAGGTACCATGTGTCTGTCCTCCTTGCATCTTCTCCAGCAATTCCATCTTGGCTTGGCTCTATCCCAGAATTCTTTCTGCCTATTGGATGTCCCTTTTCTATAGGTTATAGGTTTTTACATTGAAAGGTGAAACATCCATACAACACTTCCATACAACAACATTCTCTACAATGAACTCACTGTCATTACTCAGTGTGATTAAAAGGAAAGTACTTTTAGTTAGACCAGTAGTAGTTTCTGCTGACATAAACAATGATAGCAGCTAAGAATCTGAAAACTGTTCCAACATTGAAGGAACCAGGAAAACAAAAAGGAAGCAGCACACTGGAGAAAAAACCCTTAAAACACAAATCATGTAGAGCTCCTTAAGGGGGAGAGAGAGAGTCAGATTCCTTTAATGTGTGAGTTCTGGCATATTTATTGAACACCCTCTAAGATGCCCTGTACCTGAGCAATTGGCCAACACAAACTGGATGATTTTTAAAAGACAGAAAGAGACAGATCGAAAGTAGAGTTGGGTGGTTAGGGAAGGGTTGGTAGTTGTCGGAGGAGCAGTTGGGGAAGGTTATGAATATGATCAAAATACTGTGTATGGAATTCTCAAAGAATTGATAATAACACTTTTTAAAATTTTTTTGTATAGCTTACACGGTTCAGACATGCTAAATTCGCAACAATTCAAAATCTACAAAGCTAAATGTGACTTTTAAAGACAATTTGTAACTTTTCTGTCTTTTCATTTGTATGAAAATTAACACAAAGCATTCATACTGATTTCTATCACTGCATTACTGTTATTCAAACACATAGTTTCAGTCTTCTATCATATAATTTTAATAATTCCACAGTATTCCAATAAATAAAAAGTACCATAATCCATTGTTTAAAAGGTAAGTACCATAATCCATTTTCAAAAGGTACTTAGAGTTCATTACCGCTGCCCATTTGTTTTTCAATAATTTGCAGAAAATCAGTGTTATGATATTTATTCTATAACAAAACTCTATCATATCCCTAGGAAGCTTCCTTACTACCATTAGTAATAGAAATATTAAACTCATGTCAAAATTATGATTGTAAAGCTGATTTGAAGTTGATAATAATTAATCTCCAATAAAGAACACACAAGTTCAGATTATTTGGTTATTATAGAAGAGATGAATTGCATATATCTATAATTTGAATATACATGCATCATGCATATATATACATATGTATGTATATGATATATTATTTAATATTTATATATTATATAATTATTTGTATGATATTATATGTATTAGGGGTAGAATATTGTGCTTGAAATTAAAAAAATACATGACTTGCCTCTTTGAATTAAATAATGACAACAGGCTATACATTTTATATAAGAAATTTTTACCTGTCTACCTCTGTATCTACTGGACCATTTCAAAAAAGTTATAATCTCATAGATCAGCCAGATGATTCTGATAGTAGAAAGTATAAATACTTAGAAAACAGTTAGTTTAGGAAATTATTCTTTGTAAACTATCACTAAGTATACATGCTCCGTCTTCAAGGAATAATAAATGCAGGAGTGAAGAATCACAGAGAAGATAATTGATGTAGAATCTTCCTTTAAAACATTTTTAATATAAACTGTTATTTATATTTAAAAATAGCCCCACCTCCAAATCTGCAGATAATAAAGTCTAATGTCCAGGAGAAAATATAAAATACACTTTAGAGAAATATTGTATTTGAAGGCATAAATGAATTAATCATAAAGTATAGTTATTAGGGAGATAGAGTGCATTGATCAAGAATGAAGCTGTGATTTTACATTAATAATACAAGTTACTTAGTATAAATGTTTGCTGTAAACACTGTATGTCCTGAAATTGAGAAGGCAAAAATCTAATTGTATAAGCACTTTGGGAAATGAGAAATTCCAGTGTAGTTGGAGAATACAATTAAGTCATCTGCCACATTGAGAGTCTCAATGGGTATACTTCCCAAACTTGGTTTTGTAGTGTTGGTGTTATTGTTTTTTTTTTAATTTAAATACTAAGATATAACTAAACTAGAGTAGAAAGAAAATGTGATGCAGTGTAGTATGTGGCTCCAATCTTGACTCTTCTGTTTGATTCCCTGAGCAACACTGAAAAGTCCACCAGTTACCATTGCTCCATGTTCTAGGAATAGGGGGTGAACATTTAATGTATCATTTAGGAATGTTAATTCATTCTCAGCACTCAGTGTGGTATACAATGTGTGCTACCTAAACAGTCTCCTGGAATCAAGATTATTTTAGTGAATGATTCCATTTCATATTGCATAAGGACATTAACTTTAATTTTTGTATGCTCTTGATTCCCCACCATTTCCCTCTTAATGTTGTATTTGCTTAATAATTTATCAACTTAGCTGGGCAAAATACAGTGCGCACCATGTAAAAATAAAAAGGACTTTTAGATTAAACCTGGTGGGCTTTGGAATCTCACATATGGATCTGTATTCAGTTCAAAACCCAGGCATGTACAAACTCGGAGTGGGTATAGAATATTAAGGATGAAACTGGGAATGAGAAGATCTATACGGAGTTTGTTTGAATGCTAATAAATCATGAAATCTCTTCTTCTGGGCCAGTGGGATTTGCAGCGGAAAAAACCAGAAATTCAGCAAGGAACTGGGTTCCCTAAAGAACTCCTTAGTCTGACTCTAACCAATACATCCTAGGTAGGAAAAAAAAATCAAAAGAAACCAAAGAGATTTCAGAAAATGGAAGGGTCGCTTGTTTTATAATCTTACATATTTATAATCGTTATTTTAATACTAATCAACACTCAGTGGCAGAATTGTGATGGTCCTATGGGAAGGACAAATAACCTCAGAGCCTCACAGCCATTGCTGAGAATTTTTTTTTTTTTTTTTTTTTTTTTTTTTTTTTGGAGGAGGAGGGCCTTAACTCCTGTACTTGTTTCATATTGTTTTCTGTATGCAGCCTCCCTTGTATGTCTGTAGCTAAGTCAACCTTATATCTCTGAATTTAATATACTGTGATATGGGTGTGTTAGAACAGAGATGCTACAGTCACACACAGGGAGCACACTACACTACACACGAAAAGTCGTCTTCATGTATTTCACCCTTGCCATGAGGTGGTGGATAAACTCCCTTAGAAGAGCTGATGACAAAGGAAAGCACACGGGCCACCTGGGCTGAAGTGAAATCGACAAACCATCCTCTGCCAGCAGATACCTCCAGCTCTCTCTCCTCCTCAACAAATCCTCACTGTAGAGTGAAACTAATTTAACAAGATATCTCTGATTCCTCTGAACAGTGGTGAAAATATTCCTACAGGACTCTATTAAGACAGACCCCAAAGTACTCATCAGGCTAGTGAAAGGAAGGAGCCTGCTGTGGCCTTTCCTCCGCACAACACCATTGCAATTAAAGGAGAGGCCAATATCAAAGCAGACAGGTAACTTTATAAGCACACCAGGCATCTGCCCATGCCCAAGGCCACATTTTTAAAGGAAAGAGCCATTATTTTTCCAGTGGTACAGGAAAGGAGCTGCAGGACATGCAGGTTAAATTGAAAAGCCCTTACAAGTACCTTTGGAGGTTAACAGATTCACCTGAAGCCAGGTTCCCATCAGTTATGGATTCAATATTTGCTGGCATTTGATGAGGTCCGTTGGGGATCTCTGCAGAGGGGTAATGTGATTGGCTCGCTCTCCTGGCAGCTGTTTGGCATCCCAAGCAGAGAATGTAAGAAGTTCTTTATTTTATTTTTCCATGTGGTTCTGGCAACCCTAAAGCACTGAGAACTCTGTGCCAACGTGAACTCAGATGTTAATTACGGCGTTTTCATTTCGGTAATGTGTTGTGTGGAAAGATGGCGGCAGAGAATTGCAGAGGAACAAGGTGATTATTAGAAGACTCAAAATACGATTTTTTTTTTAAACAAATGAATCATTGGTAAGCGTTTTGGATTTGTACACAAGGAATATCAAGCAGATTAGATGGTGCCTCGTTATAGATTAGAAATATAATTTCCATTTTGAGTCTTAGTCTTATTAATCCTAGCTTATCTTCATATCGTTTCTCATGGAAAAGCCACTTGAATAATTTGTGGGTTTCATTTGTTAACCCCAAGGAAGGTTTAGGACTTAGGACTCTCATTGTTCAAATAAGGTGATTTCCAACAAAAGTGAAGCAAATCAAGAGGGGCATATCACCCACAGCCGTGTTCTTGGGGGGTAGCAAGACCAAGCTCTTGCTCAGTGGCTTACAGTTCAATTTCACACTTTCTTCAAGGCTATCATAGAGCTTTGGAGTTCAGCAGATCAATTTAGACTGTGTATTTTCTCTGTCTTTATTTGCACTGTTCTTTTATGCAGCTGCAAGACTGCTTTCCTCTTAGCAAAATGTCAAATGGTGTTGAATTTGCTCAATTAGCTTTGCAAATGTGTGTTTGACTTCCTATGGCATCTCTCTCCTCCTCTCTTTGTTGTATATTTCTTATATTTCAAAGGGGAACATCAAATAAATTCTTCTTTTGAAAGAAATTAGCATTTTAATTCATAGGTGATAGTCTGCAGTTGTGTTTCTGATTATGTTTTTAATTAAAGGACAAAAACACATGCATTCTTCTCTCATTTGATTCACTTACTTGGTAGGAGGAAAAAAAATACTTAAATCCCAGCTGTATTGAAGGTAATATTTTGACAGAAATAACTTTATTACACAAAGTAGCTTAATCAACAGATTGTGTATTCCCTCCAAACTACAATATAAAGCTTTCAAATCTTGTTTGCAGAATCCTTTATAATCTCAGTTATAGGGACTGAAAAATGCATAAAATATTAATTTAAGAAAGTAGAAAAATTAAATAGATCAAGTTTTTTTGTTTGCCCGTTTGTTTTTTAAGTATCACGTGGACAAGGGAGGTAGTATTGTTGTTCTCTAATAAGATCCAGCCAACAAAGGTTATTTTTCCAAGTGAAGGGAAGGAGGGATTTTTATTTGAAGAAGGAAAGAGAGAGGCTGAGATAAGAGGAATGGAGAGGCGCCAGAGAAGGCTGTGGCTATGCTGTCCTAGTCACTCTTTTCTCTCAGGTAAGACCCTTTACACCGGCCACAACCAATAGTTTACTACTCCCACACATACCGCCTCAACCACTCTTCTTGTTCTTACCATCACGTTCAGGTACAAAAAAAAAAAAAAAAAAAAAAAAAAAGCATCCGAATCTGCCCCATTTTCAGCTTCCAAGACAGGAACGAGGTAGGCATAGCACAAGCAATACAATTAGCTGCCTTCAAAGGCCCTTCAGACTGCCGAAGCTAAGCAGCTCTTATCTGCATCAGGATTTGGTTTCTTTGAAGTTAATTCAGAGATTAGACTTCATGCCTTTAAACATTCTTTAAATAAGAATGCGTATTATGTCTTTTTTTTTTTTCCTAAAAATCCTTGGTACCATCAGGTGGAAATGAAGCTGTGGCCTCCATGAGTTCCTCTTGCCAACCACAGGGTAAGGATAGATAGAAAAGCAGCTTCATATGTGCCTTTCTCTGTGGTCCACAGGAGAGTGGAATCATCGCATACAGTTCGACTTTCTTCGCTCTTTGTTAGCCTTCTGTTTCTCTCCCCTCAGCTGGAAAAAAAAAAGAAGATATATATATATATATGCTTTTCATCACATGGCATGTAAAGTTAGTAAATGCTCCTGGTGGGTACAGCTTTCATGGTGGAGCTAATTGATAATTGACTAGGATCTCCAGGCGATATAAATAAAGTGTGTTTGAAGCACTTCGAATAAAATTGTCTTTCTCGGCTTCCCGGGAAGGATCCGGTCACCGGTAGAGTGAAGCTGGGCTGCTGGGAGTTAAGTTTGCTCAACCCTTTGGTTTGGAAGAATGCTCATTTTTTCCCTTTACAAAGAGGGCTCTTGCCTAAGGTAAGAGGGCTGGCGTGGGGAACAAAAACATTTGATTAAACTAAGACTGTGAGTATACTGGGAAGAGTAAGTTGTTTTTGAGTTGAGAGTAGTGTACAGGAAGGCCTTTGGATGCTGGGGCCTTAGGTTATATTTCTCCCAAAAGAGCTAATTGCTTGTTAAGGAATATCAGCTGAAGCACACCTCTTAGCAATGGACTGATGCATAGAAACAAGCGAACAAAGATGACATCTAAGGCTGTGTTAGAAGATTTTGGTTACACGTTGGGGGTTTATTGTTGTTGATGTTGATGATGATGGTTTTGTTTTTTGTTTGTTTGTTTTGTTTTGTTTTGCTTGGATTTATTTTAGCACTGGAACCTGTCAGCATTAAACCATGTACTTTAATTAATCTTGTTTTTCTGTATAGCCCTGGCTGTCCTAGAACTTACTCTGTAGACCAGGCTGGCCTCGAACTCAGAAATCTGCCTGCCTCTGCCTCCCAAGTGCTGGGATTAAAGGCATATGCCACCACAGCCCGGCAACCATGTCCTTTAACCTCAGAAAGTGACCAATGGGCACAAATGAGCATTCTGAATTCTAGCTACTAAATCCAAACACCGCCGAAGCCATCGTTCCAAATCCATAGGATATGGAGGGACTGAGGAGGCCATACTCTTTTTATTTTTCCCTTGCATCTTGCACTGTATTAAACTTAAGTGAGAAAAGAATTTAAAGCACATATTGAGTTCTAATAGTATGTCTTACAAAATGATGTCAATCCAATCTCATCCATTATTTACCCAATAATGGGCTGAGCATGAAAGTTACCCAGCTTAATATTCAGGGGTCAACAATACCTAAATTAAAGATCAGTGGCTTAATAGGAAGCCCTAAGAATGAATGTACCTGGCTAATCCCTTTGGTTTCTACAGGGGTACAAGAGAAAATAAGGAGTTAAAAGTTAGAATTTTGTTTATCTTACTTAAATATTTAACTAACTCTTATAACAAAAAAAAATGAGGCAAAACTGTTGTTATTGAAATATTGGTGTTCTTTGATTTTAACTTGTGTCTTCTTTTAATATCTGAGGTAGTATGCTACTGATTTATATAGGTATATATTACCAACAATTGTTAGATAACTATGCATTATCAATTATTAAATGTACTATCAAATATTGCTGTCTTATAATGCTTCATCAACTATTAGGTATCATGTAGAAAATTAAGTCACACAGGGTACTAATAGAAACAGCATAGGGACACTAAATGAAGATGTACTAATATCAATGTATATAAATTTCTGATGTAGGCACCTAGGAATAGAACTTGTTAGGGGAAGATGGGATGGCACCTAGGCTTGTTTTTATTTGGTTGGGTTTTTTATTTTTATTTGAGTTTGAATTGTGTGGAAAGAGATGCAATAAATTTAAATCATCTAGTACTTTATGGGGTTGAAAGCACTGTGTCAAAATCAATGTAAACCAAGTAGGGAATTTGTGAGGGATCCTGGAAACAGTCTTAGGGTGAGGTAGAGAGAAAAAGGCAGGGCCTACCTTTCTGAAAAATTACCTTTGGACCAAAGAGCAGGAGGAGAGAGGTAGTGAGCCAAGCCAACAACCAGGGGAGAAAGGCTCTCTGAAAAAAAAAAACCTAACAGGAAAAACAAAAAACAAAAAACAAAAAACAAAAAACAAACCAAGCAAGTGAGTGTTTGGAATGGTAAGTGAAATACCCCAGACTACAGCTGCTCTGATAAGCACTCCGACCAGCCACACCTAGAACATAAAGGGGACACCACCAGGCCAGATAGTGTTATTTGTATTCTGTAAGAAATGAAGAATGCATCACTATAAAGAATCAAAGTCTAAAATTATAATTTTATAATCAATTAAAATTCTTCTGGTTAAAAGTTGCTGCCTCCACTCTTCCCCTCCCCTTCCACTCCTCTCTTTCCCCTCTACCCCTCCTGGTCCTCCTCCCTTCTTGTCCTCCTCCTCCTCCTCCTTCTCTCTTCTTCTTCCCCTCTTCCCCCTCTTCCTCCTCCTCCTCCTCCTCCCTCTCCTTCTACTTCTGCTTCCCATTCTCCTTCTCTTCTTCTTCCTCCTCCTCCTCCTCCTTCTTCTTCTGCTCTCTCTCTCTCTCTCTCTCTCTCTCTCTCTCTCTCTCTCTCTCTCTCCCCCCTCCCCTTTTCTCCCACACTCCTATAGCCTGTCTCCTATACCTGCTATATCAATATGTAGGGATTAGGATTAGGATTGGGGAAGAGATGGAAGTGTATGAACAATCATGTTTGAAAGCATCGTAGACCTCCTTTGTAGAAGTAAAGAGTTCTCTTGTACATTAATGAAACTTTCTGATGGCTCAAATGTAGGAAGTAAACAGAAGGGAGAGCATGGCACCAGGGACAGGAAGGATGGTGTTTATCTTATGAGAAAGAAAGAGATGGCAATAGAACTGGGTGTTGGCTAAGCAAAGAGTATGCATGGGCTAGAGGTAGCCCTGACCTTCATGTGGGTCCTGAACAAACAGAACAGGGGTTAGTGGATCACAAAAACTTTTGCTTATATGGTAGGATATGGTCTAATAGCTAGGGTTTGACAGAGACTTGAAGTGCTAGGGTAGGGAGGTATACCCAGGGGGGACCCCACCCACACAGAGGAGAAGGGGAAGACTAATGGTGGAAGGATTTTGGAAGGGGATAAAACAGTAGGGGAGAGTGAGCAAAATATAACATGAAGAAGTGATATATATATATATATATATATATATATATATATATACACACACATATATATTTATTACATGATAAATATATATTTATAAATACATAATAAATACACATTGTATTATACATAATAGATAATTATAATAAATAGTATAAATACATAATAAATATATATATTTATTACAGTCCAGCTGTTGCCCCTACTCCCAGTCCCCCTTCCTACAGTTCCTCATCCTATTTTTCCTCATCCATGTCTCCAAGAGGATGTGCCTCCCTGTGCTCCCACGCCCTTGGGCCTCAACACTCTCAAGGGTTAGGCGCCTCTTCCTCCACTGAAGTCTGACTAGGCAGTCCTCCTAGTATACTCCTGCTTTGTGGCTCCAGCTATATCACTTTTGGGCTTTATAACCAAAAATGCCCCACCATACCACAGGGATACCTCTCCTCTATGTTCATAGAGGTCTTATTTGTAATAGCTAGAAGCTGGAAACAACCCAGAAAACCCACAAACGAAGAATGGTTACAGAAAATGTGGTTTATTTACACAATGGTATACTAGACATCTATTAATGAAGACATCATGAGTTTAGTAGACAAATAGATGGAACTAGAAAATATCATCCTGAGTGAGGTAACTCAGACCCAAAATAAAATAAAAGAGTGAGTGTTGGTTTAAATCCAGAAATTTAACTTGGAGTCCACAGATGTTTCTATGTCAGACAGTGTTAATATTTGAGAGAACTACCTTTGAGTTATAAATACAAAAAAATGTAATAGCACTATGGTATTAGCAACAAATTTAGCTATGAACAAACAAACATGCTAGATAATTCTAAAGACTGAGTTCTGGATACTGGAGGCATGAAGAGGTGAGCAGTGGTGAAGCTGGGTTTGGAGAAGAAAGAAGGGAGTACAATGTTACAGAAGCCACATGAAGAAACTGAGTTTAAGAGTAGTGCGTTATCTGTCTCTAATACCTTGATTGTTCAAATACAATTAGCATGATAAAATCTGAATATCTGACCTAAACCTTGTAAGACTATATGAAAAGGAAAGCTGGAGAAAGAGGGTCAAATATAAAAATAGTGTCTGAGCTAGTGTATCATTGTTGCCATAAAAGATTACTATAATTATAGTGACTTATAGGCACAAAGCCACAGGACATTAGAACTGCCATTTTGGAAATGACAATTTTCCCAGAGGGCTAAGGTTAATCTGCCTGCAAGATGACTTCTTTCTGGAGACTGTAGGAGTAGACTCATTTCCTTGCTTTCTCTAATTTGTGGAAAATGTCCAACAATGTTCATTGACTTCACCATATCCTATGTCCTCTTCCTGCTTTTTTTTTTTGGTATTTTGGGGATCTATATAATTACACTGAAGCCAGCCAGATGACCTAGTAACACTTTTTATAAATCAGCTTCTCCTTGCTATGGCAACTAATAAATTTACATATATATTTGTATGTTCTGGGAATTGAGATATATGGTTCTTTGAATAACCATGGTTCTCATCTACTCAAAGATGGTTCCCAGAAGATAAAGAAACTAGTGATTTCTCTCTTCCTATGAAAAATGTAATTGATTGTATCTAATGGAATTATCAAACAGAAGAAGAAGAAACAGTGTTGGGTACAGGTGAACTTGTAGGATGATGTTGATGTGGCCTTAACCTGTGCAAGATGATAGAGTAAAAAGGATGGTTCATTTATCTATGACAACAGTTAGCAAGTAAAACCTAAATGTGGGTACACAATGAGATAGGCAGATGTTGTAGTTCAGTAGAATCCCCTTCACAGTCATCTATTTGTACTGAGTAAGGTTATAATTTCATAGTGATGATCAAGAATACGTTAAGGGGTTAAATAGGAAAGAAAACAAAAATAATTGTCACAAAAGAGAAAATACCACATGTTCTGAGAAGCCACAAACACTTGCCTGTGTAGGGACTGAAAGGATTTTGAAGCTGAGGCACTACAGGCTAAGGGAAAGTTTAGACAGAACATATTGAGTCAACATTGTGGACTGCTTACATTGTAAGCTGAGTGAGCCCTAGCATATTTTCACTTGATCCTAACAAATTTGTGTGCAGAAGTGCTGAGCATCATTTCCCAAAGGTCAAAAGCAAACTTGAACTACGTTACTAGGAAGTTCAAAAATCTCAGGTCAATATGTATTCTTTATAACTTCAAGAAATTTCCTATATTCAGATCTCAAGAAATATCTCTTCACATCACATGTTTTAGGACACACAGTGACTTGTGCTTGTTTCTATTTTATTGATTTTTCACTGGAAGAATTACTACTTTAATCATAGAGTCAAGGCTTTATGACTATAATATTAATTAGAATGTTACTCTATTTATATGGTATGAAAATGGTTGCAGTGAAGTTATTTTGGGCATCTTAGATAGTATACCATAAAATCAATACTGTTATTTTATTGGAACAATAACAAAATATATTTAGACAGACACATGGGAAATAGTATATTGGGACAACTGTCAGACAATTCAAAATTGAGTTGGTAATGTGTAATTCTAATATTTTGTGAACATTAAAATGAATTTTGATTTTATTTTTAAATCTCAGATGTGACACAAGGAGTAGAATTATAATTGGTATTTGCTTGAAGTAGGGAGATAAAAATTGCTTGTACATGCATATGTGATATGTATGCAGAACTACATGATGGGGTAGAGCTGGATGGAGGTGACAGATGCCATAAGCAGTGGACCAGAAAATTCATACATTTTTGAAGCTGGGTGATATATACATAGGAGTTTTTCAAATTATTCTGTCTATAAGTGCATTTGAAACTGTTCATAAGTAAATGATTGCAAAAGCCATCCCTAAGTTACTTCATATAGGCCAGCTCCTTTATATTAAAGGCACATTCTCATTTATACCCTAACTGTATGTTACAAGAAGTCATGTCATGTTAAAAGCTGAATTGAGGATGTTTAAAGACATTAAATGCCTAAATATCCCACTGTACTTATATAAAGACAGTTTTGCTACAGGTCTATTCATTTGAAATGTCACAACTTCACAAAGGAATTTTCTCCTTGTTTTATCCATTGTCATAGTTTCAATCATCTCAGTCCCCTGATTCTACTAGTGATTCTCTATCTCCAAGTACTAAGTGTGCCAAACTGATCACCTTCAGAAGAGAAGAAGAAGTGTGTGCAAATATAGATGCTGTCATTTTGGCTGTGATTGATTTCTAAAAATAACAGACATCATTTTGAGTTCCCTTTAATTTGATGGTAGATTAATACTGTTTTATCTGACGCCAGCGGCCATCAATCTGTGTTGTTTCCTATGAATGAAATACTTTCTCACCTGCTGTTGATTGAGGTCAATACTCAACATATATTCTCTTGTTGACCTCAACCTACATACTCAGATCCTGGTTATTAAACTAAATATCTTCAATTAAGAAATCATTTGAGTTGGTCAGAGAGGAAAACAATAAATATGCCTCTTGGGTAAGCATTCCTTTTTTTTTAAAAAAATATGAATTTCACAAGCTTAATAGCTAGTCATTTTACTTAAAAGCCTGAGAAAGTACTTTATTGATTTGAAAATTAAACATCTGCCAATAACTAGAGTGTACTTTATGTAACAGAATGATAGAAATATGTTTTACCCATTTAATTTGAAATTGCCCATCAAGACACTCTTCAATGTGTAAATTTTAGTCTACTCAATAAAGCACAAAATAATGAGTGAGTTCTATAAGCCATAGAATATTAATAAAAAACAAAAAAGCTTTATAGATACACTTGTCTCCATTCATTGCAACCATGATTTTGAAGGTGGGACTACTAGTCTATCAAGTGGGGTATTTGATAACACAGTAAGATTTTAAGAAGTCACTTACACACCAATGACCAAATTAAATTTTGTGTTTTTTTTTCCTTTGTGGAAAAATATATGGTGACTGAAACACATCATTTATATAGCTAGGAGAGGTATGTTGACTGAGTTGAATGTTGCCCTGTTGTAGAAGGAAGTCATACAGAAGATGAGAAGTTTGAAACTATCTCCTTAGAGTGTTAAATGGGAATTCAGGCAAGTTCAGATTCTTGCAGTCTCAAAGGACCTGTGGATCTGTAATCATTGAGGAAATAATTGTTGGGTGTATTGAATTATGTTTTTTTCCCTCTCATCTCTCCACTATTTCTGTAATTGGAAGTTATCTCTGTATAATTACATCTTCAGGAAAAGTAATTAGAATTCTTATCATTGGCTTCTAAATGAGCTTTTTTCCTCTCTAATAAATACTATTTTTTATATCCCATCTAGCTATTCTGATAGGAGTAGTGAGGATAGGAAATCAAAGAAGATTTCAAACTTCAAAACTGGTTAAGTAGGGGAAAGTTTATGAAGTTTTATGAAGCAAATGCAGTGGCTATTACAGAAGCCAGAAAATAAAACTTCTGAATCTAGGTTTAATAGGTACTGAGCAGAAAAGGGAAATAGCTTATTGTTTTAAAATTGTCTCATGTTCTCCATATCTTCCTCTCCCTATTCATTTTAATTTGTACTGAAGGAGTCCAGTCCCAGTAGCCTCTGGAGTCCACCATTTGCTCACCAAAATGCAACATTAACATCTGCCGTCATGAGAGATGAGACAATTCAGTAATCTATAGTTTTGTAACATTAAAATAAAAAGTACCTAGACAGTGTTCTGGAAGAAAACTGAGAATAGAGAGTATTGTTGAGAGAACTGTCATAGTTAGCTTCAAGCAGCAACTTGACATAAACCTAGATGTACATAAGAAGAGAGAACTTCCACTGTAGAATTGCCTATATTATAGTGGTATGTGTCTATGTCTGTGTGTCTGTGAAACATTTTCTTTAATTTCTAATTGATGTAGGGGGTACAGCCCACTGTGGTTAGTACCATCCCTCAACAGGTAGATAAACCACGTAAGAAAGCTAGCTGCCTAAGCCAATAAACTCTTTTTCCTCACAGTTTGCTTCTGGTTTCGCTGTCAGGTTCCTGTCTTGACTCCACGTGGAAATGACTGGGATATGTTTTGGTCAGAGGTACAACAACAGAAAGCAAACTATCACAAAAGCCTTAACCTCCTATCTCTATAGTGCTCATAGAGCACTTGAAAAGAGGCTTGCTTGAGATTGCTCAAAACCTTTGAAACCAAGCTATGACATAATTGCATAAGAATGTGCACCAGAGAACTAACCTGCATAGAAACTGTGGAACTGTCATGTGCTGATGATTTGCATCTTGATATTAGAGGCAGCATGGTTGGCCATCAATAGTATGGACTGGAGAATATTAAATGGCAGGTAGTTTATCAGACAAAGAGCAAATAAACCAAAACCTGAGGAAGAGGAATTTTGTGCTGACTCTAGCTATTCTTTATGTACATGTGCTTTCATCTGAGGAAGGCTTCAACTGCAACCTTTACAATTAACAATGAAATAGGGACTAGATAAATTGATTATTCTGAATATGGTCAAGTTATAGGGCTGTCTTGAAAAGTCATATTATCTCTTATTTTCTCTCATAAGAAAGCCAAGTTTGAGAGTTTTAAAGCTAGAGTACATGGTCATAGGTAAGAATTTAGGTAAATTCATGTATAAGTTGTTTTATTGTACATCCTAAATTTCTTAAAACCTTTCTGCCTTCTTCAAAGTGAAATTCATGACTAAAAGATAATGATTATGTGTAGTTCATTAATTCATATTCATAACTAATTATGAGAATGCAATGAGTAAAGGCATAAGTACCTAACTACCTGGACCATGTGAAGCTGAATACACATAAACTGATATTTTAATTTAAGTTTTTTGAGATCTCTTGGGTCACTGTTCATTTTCTTTCATTTATTTCATGTATGCACAGGTGAGTGCCTCTGCCTATATTTGAGGGTTAAAATAAATTGTGAGAATCAGTTCCCAACTGCAAATACATGGATTCTGAGGATTAAGTTTAGGTAATCAGGCCTGGTGCAAAGCAAGTACCATTATCTTTTGCACCATCTCTCTAGCGTGATGCAGACATCTTGAAAGAAACATCTTTCAATATCAAGTCAATAGGAAAAAATAATAGGAAGTCTCTTTTGATGGTCAACTATAATTCAGAAAGAAGAAAGAAGTAAACATTCATTGTGTGACATTCTCTGGGGTTCCATTATTACCACGTAATAGAGCTGGAAGTAAGAAACCAAACAAACCATTTCTTGCCAGAGCTATTTGATGAGTCACTGAGTATATTGGGATTACTTACAGAAATTTGAATGAGTCATACAACTGTCTCAGGAAAAAGCCCAGTATAGTCACATCCCAGGAAACCTACATCCCAAGAGTTGATCATACAAACTATGGGATGTGTTTTGTATCCAAAAAGTTCTGTATCCAACATTATTCTTAATTATCTGTATGTTCCAAGGAAGAGGCCTTGTGAGTTCTGTATAATTCATGGAAGTTTCTAGGGGAAATTGTAATACCATTCCTATGCATATTTTCCATAGTTTTCAGAAGTATCTATATGTATGCTGTCTCCTATCAATAAAGATTGCAAAGTGGCCAGGTAATGGGTTGGGAGAAATCTATTCATAAGCACAGCTTTCATCATGAAATAGTACTATGGACTTGGGTTGCTCATCTAATGATAAACATTCTTATGGCTGGTGAATGGTTAGGGAGGAATGAAAAGTTTTGATCTGGAAATTCCTATCATTGGTAGCTTGGGTGTGAACTTCAGCACAGAGTTGTGAAGTTACCTTTTCCTTCCTATGTCATCCTCTGCTTGTACCTTAAAACTGTGATTAAAACTTGTTCAACAGTACAAATACTGTCAGCTTAGTCTTTGAATAGCTTATGGCAGTGAAAAAGAGCTCTGTGCTGCATAAGAGCAAAGTAGAGGTCAGAGAGCTGGTAAAGCCAGAGATGCTTAACAAGCTTCCAATGATTCCTGACTAGCATGTGAAGAGTAGGCCAGACTTCTATAGTCCAAAAAGCCAATGATCTTCAAATGTGGGGAAACACACACATAAAATTAATGAATGTTAAAAAAGTTCTACATCAGGTATTCCAATATTTTTAATATTTCAAGGAGTAATTTATTTTCAAGTTAGCATATTAAGAAGTTTGTCAAGAGTGCATCTGAGATACAGAGACAGAGAAACTCTTAGAGGCTGAAATTGTCCCAATGTCATGTAACAGTTGTCCCAGGGTTAGCTAGCCTCCACCTGTACCCATATCAATCAAAAAATTCAAAGCCAGTTTGGAAGAAGTACCACTTGACATCTAGAAGACACATTGGATGGAACCAGTGGGATACCAGTTGAATGCTTGTCAATAAGCACAGAAGGCAGCCCCTCAGCAAGGCCCTGTGCAAGGTAGCCCCAGCTCAAAATTAGAAATGCTTTCACCACAGCTGCCTGAATGTTGACATAGTTTTATATATATGTATATATATATATATATATATATACATACATACATATATATGTA
>NW_022196911.1:33833721-33840422 GCF_008632895.1 Mastomys coucha | reverse complement strand
TATATATACATATATATAACTTGATTCTTCTTTTGGAAGCTTTAAAACCGATGGGCTGTCTGCCCCATAACTGAGTGTATCAAGAGGGAAACCGTTGGAGCATCTGTTTCAGCAGATGAAGATTTACACTGGGTAGGGAAGGTAGATCCTTTGGATTGCTCTGGAGAAGAACTTGCCTGGGATGTAGACAGAAGAAGAGGAGCAATTATAGTTCCCCTAACTAGGAGATTGACACCTCTCAAAATTGTGAAATGGGTGAAATTTAGTGCTCAGCGGTGTCCTAGCCACCTCCCCCCTCATGCAAGAATCCTACTCTTTGATGCATTAAAACTCTGTCACCTTTCTGTTCCCAGTACACTCCTACGTAGAATCTTGATTACTTTGTATCCTGGTTTCCACCTTTTCTGAGAAACAGTCTTTCAGATTTACAGAAATTTTAATTAGTATCATTTTACAATGTTGAAGATGTTTTAAAAACTGTGATGTTAAATATCTTTTCTCTTCTGCCAGAGGTAGTAATAGCCCCCTGGACTGTGGGGGAAAGGCTTATCCTAAACACATAGACAGGAAGAACACCGTGCTGTCATGCCGCTGGGCTGTGGCTGCTTCTCTGTTTTCCTTCCATAGCTCTGTCTGTTCACAAATTAGTCTCAGATATGTTGGTCAGAAGCAGGGCTGCTTTAATTGTAATACACTGCAAGTCAGTTCTTTCAAATGGAAATCTGCATGACAAAAATGACCACAAGGGGTTTCTTAAAACAAAACTGTAAATCTTTCAAAATAGAGATGCTGACTATTTAAAATAGCAAAGCACAGACTAGACAGATTTGATATGATTGAAACAGGAAAATCCATAGTATCAGGATCTAAGCCAGTCTCCTTGACAAGTCGCTAACTTTCATTTAAAGCCTTCCCATTTCAGTTTAATTCTTCTAAGAAAAGATGCATAAATGAGAAATGCAAAAGAGAAAGGGAACATTATAATCAAGGGCAAGAACAGGCAATGTTTGAAGATGCATTCTTCAGTCTGTGCAGTTTACTGGGATTAGTTAGGCTAGACAAAAATCCATGAAGGTCATAATGACATTTTTATCATTTTAGACTGATGCATGCCATCTTTTATATTGTCTTTGCAATGCACATTAAAATTTTAAAGAGTAAGCTGTTACATTAAAAAGCTATGATTTAATAATTTATCAGTTTCAGCCTTCTATAGTTTAACCAGATTTGTTACCTCTGTCATTTAGGGATTAACCAAGACTGTTTTGATTAGTGATGTGGATTTTACTGATGAAAAGTAAGGGGCTCTACTTATACATTTTTTGCAATTTGTGAATTTATAGTTAATAAGGAGTAAGTGGAAAAGTATCATTTTATTTGAAAATCATACATAAAAACAAAATAAGGCAAGGCCCTCTATTATGGGGAAAGGTATAGAAATATCTGTTAGGAAATTTTAAAAATCTTTAGGAATTAGTAAAGACATAATTATCTTTTTTTTTTATAGAATAGAGTTTATTTAGGGCATGGGGAGGGGAGTTAAGAGAGTAGTAGAGGCAGAGAAAGGCAGAGAGAAGGAAAGAGTAGAGAAGTAGGGGATGTCCATGACCATGTGGAGAGAGGGGGAAGGGAATGGGGAGAGAGGAGGAACAAGGGGTAAGAGGCAAGGTGGAGAAGCAGGAGTAAGAGAAGACATAATTATCTTTACTGAATGCTTACTGTGTATGTCGAGAATCTCATATCTCAAGCAAGTACAACTGCTCACTTATCAGCATGTATCTGGCATGTAAGAGGAATTTTTGGAAGGAAAGTAAAGGAAGGGAGGAAGGGAGGAAGGAAAGAAGGAAGGAAGGAAGGAAGGAAGGAAGGAAGGAAAGAAGATAAACGAAAAGAGAAAATAAGTTGCTCACTGGTATCATTGGTAGGCATTAAGGAATGACTTTCCCTAATTTTGTGTAGTTAGGAAAAGTTTATGGAACATAGGACCAAGTGGCAAGAGTTCTAAGAGGCAGAAATGGGCTATAACAGCAAATGTGACCAAATATAAGTTTAACATACATTTAACCAAGTATCTGTATAATTTTTACATCATCTGTGTTTAACACTCTAAGAAAATAGGTAGCTATGTGTTGGATTCAGACATGAAGATAATTCTGTAGAACACTGAACCCAGCTATTGATGTAGTAACACTGATCCATATGCAAGAAGCAACTTTGTTTTATGTAAAATTGATACCACGGGCTATATAAAAGGTGGTATCATTTTATAGAGGCAGTGATGCCATCAGTAAGTATTGGTACCTAGTAATGAAATGGAGCACCACAGAACATGAGCATCCGGGAAACTGTAAGGCACTTTTCTACATTTCTCTGTGACTTTTCAGTCTGTATCACAAAAGCCAGTAGAAAGCCACGCTGAATAAAATTGTTGTTGGTTTTTTTTTTACTTACTTGGTAGTTAAGATGAATACGCAAGCATTTTACCACACCAGATAAAGGAACGTGGGGTTACAAATATGTTCTTTTAAAAGATAAGCATGCTTGAGCTATATGAATCAATGGAGGGATATGAAGAGAGTGAAGTCATGAGGGGAGTGAGTAGAATAAGCTTCAAATACGAGATCAAAGGAAGGTCAAAATGCAAAGCATAGTGGCAATAAAGGAGGACAGAAATAGTCTGGTGTTAGGATCTGTCCTTCTTGAACTATCCAGCCTGATGTTCTAGACCAGCTGGGCCATCATTACCTTTTCTAATCCTAGAGTGCTGACTTCTATGGGTCCAGCTTGATGTTGGTGCTTCTGTTAGTCTTATGAATACTAAGCAAAACCTTTCAGGAAGCCTTCAGTATTGCTAAAGTTCTTAGCTTTGCTTTCCACTCTGCACTGTTCCTTCTGTATGATAGCCTCAGTTACAAAGCTTTTAACTATAACCATTGCATGCTCTTCACAGTTGCTTTGATCTGTCCACATATCAGCATATCTGTCCAAATCAGGAGGAATGATTTCTTCTCAATTACTGCATCAACCCTCTGACCCATTGGCAGGAAGTAGCAGAAATTTCTTTAAACTTTGCTTGTCCATCTCAGCAGCTGTGTTCCATGCTTCTGGATAAGCACATAAGATGTGTTCTCATTGTCCTCCTCCTCTTCCTCCTCCTCCTCCTCTTCTTCCTCCTCCTCCTCTTCCTCCTCCTCCTCCTCTTCCTCCTCCTCCTCTTCCTCCTCCTTCTCCTCTTCCTCCTCCTCCTCCTCCTTCTCCTTCTCCTCCTCCTTCTCCTCTTCCTCCTCCTCCCCTTCCTCCACTTCCTCGTCCTTCTTCTCCTCTTCCTCTTCTTCCTCCTTCCTTGTCTCCTCCTCTTTTCCCTTTTCTTTTTCTTCCTTCTCCTCCCCCTTGTTTTGCTAATTCTTCTCCTCCCCTCCTCCTTTTCTCATCCTTTTCCTTTTAGTCTTTCAATGTACCACTCACTCTCATCAAGAACTAAATTTAACACAGGGGTAGCTTCTTCTTAGGATAGTAGCACCACACTGACATTCTCCGTGATTATGTCCATATTTCCGTTGATATCCTCCCCAAACCATATTCCTCATCCCTTGTAAAAAGTTGTATGCCTTGTATTTACTCAGACCTTACTTTTCCTCTTTGAGACTTTGTGTATTGGCCTTGACTTATTCTATAGACATTGTGTTCCAGTAAACTGTATGATGTGCTCCATTCACCTAGTGTTTCAGGAAGTTACTGAAAGTCCCCCTGATGTTTAAATTTTTTAATATTTGGTTTTTTCATTCTACTTCATTCTTAGGTTTGTGTATGCATGTTCTACATGCAATATCTATATATTCTCTATTACTTACATATGAGACTCAAACTCACTTAGGCTTTTTATGATTATTTATATCCCTTTCTGTGCCTGAATGCTGCCCGGGACATCAGTATAACCTTCCTTTTCCTATGATTCTTCCTAGCCTCACCATCCCAACTTACTGTTCAATGATTGCCATATTACCTTCTCCATTTTACTCAAATCTGCCTTGGTAGGAATTACTTTCAATATCTGAAACTGCCATCCCTGAAGCAAAAGACCATGGAGATCATTTAGTGATGTGTGTTCAACTATATTTGTTCCTTTTAATTAATAGCCCTGGGATGCCAGCAGGAGGGCTGGTACATCTGGAAGGGAAGAAGAAGTCACAGGAGGTCTTAGTCATTTATTTTTAGTAAAATTGCCATTGCAAGGATGGAATTAAAGTCTGGGTGCCTAAAGGCCAGATGTGCTAAAGATCAGCTACAATCACTTTCAGTTTTTGTTCAAAGTTCCGAATGAGACATGCAATACAAACTGCATCTGGCCAAATTCATTTCAGCCTGGAACTGTAACTCAAAAGATATACTTCGGTCTAACAAGAAATAAATACCAAAAGTCGAAGGAGAATATACTAAGCTGTTAAGAGTTGGTCCATAGTTGTTCAAAACCTTCAATATTGTCAATTTTTACTTGTTTTACAGTGAAAACAATATAATTGTTTTAGAAGATAGAATTTGAGATCATCAACTATAGAGTTGCAATGACTTTAGGAAAAATATTCTTTTGGAACTTTAGAGAAGTTTAGGAGGAATAAACATTAACTTTATAATAACTTTAATAAACAATAATTTTATAAAGAATCCCATCATTAGTGGGTGATAATAATTAGAATGCTAGTGTCAACTTTGTGAGCTTGGCATTCTGTTAATCAGATTTTAGTCTGATTTATTATTCTGACTAACGTTCATAACTTGCACAGATGCAGCAAAGGATAGGCTGTCTAAGAGTACCACCAAAATATGCTTAAGATGGCTTTTTCTAGAATTTCTTAATTTGTTATTATGACATGTTGTTTATTGATTGTGTATGTGAAAAACAGATGACACAGCACATGTTTAGGTTTCAAAGACCACTTGCTAGAGTCCATTCTCTCTAGTGTGAGTTCCAGGGGTGAAGCAGACTTTCAGGTCTGGGGACACCTGCCTTTATCCTTAGAATCCTCTCAGTGGCCCTAAACTATAAAGGTTGGCACTTTGCTTGCCTTTGTTAATCTCTTTATTTTGTCAAATATGGATGAGTGATCAGCTTCTCTGTAGTGTTTGTATCTTAGGGTGATCACTTTGACTTGAAGGAGAGAGAGAATAGAGGTGAAGAAAATGAATCACTGTGTAAGAGTGGTTATATGTGAGCATGAGGACCTGAGTTTGGGTATCAACATCCATTTAAAAATAGTATGGCTGAGGATTGCTGTGCGTGATGGCTGCCACTCCAATTGATAAGCAGGGAACTGCAGATTTATTGAGAGATCCTACCTCAAGGCAATAGGGTAGAAACTGGTGACTGATGAAGGACATTCATGCTTAGATCCACATACCTTCACATATACATGTGTAGAACTATATATAACACATAGGAAGGGAAGGAGGAAGGGAGGGAGGGAGGGAAAAACAGAGAAAAGAGGGGAGAGAGAAAGAGAGAGAGAGAGAAAGAGAGAGAGAGAAAGAGAGAGAGAGAGAAGCACACACATATGAAGAAGGTATTACCAGTATAATCCTATCAATACATCATGCATTTATATATTTAAAGCTGAATATTTATCATATACTCATACTGGGAGAGAATTAATAAGAGAACAAAGACATTGAGCAACTGACTTTATTGAGCACATATTAGGACCTGGGCTTATAGATTCTCTACTTAAGGGTGTTTAGAGAGTCTCTTTTTTGTCTAAAAAAAGTAGAGTAAATGTTGTTATCTCTACTCACAGGCAGATAAAAATCAAGATCTTTACATGTATTATATAGCAACTTTTCTCCAGCTACTATTTAGTTCATCTTTAAAAAATAGAGTTTACATTATTGAATGTACACAGACTAGGGCTGAATTTGGCAGAACCGTAATAGATAATTGCTTATTTTACTCATTTAGGCAGATGATGTCCTGGTTGTCTATTGGCATTGTATTTTATTTTATTTTTTTATTTTTATTTTTTATAGTTTTTGAAAGTTTATTGATTTTTTTGGATGTACATATTCACAAATGTAGTACATATTGATAGGGTATTTTTTGTCATATTCTTTAAAATTTATAAAATATTATAACAATAAAAATGAGTATTATAAAAGTTGTTTGATATAAAACAACAATCAATTTAACAGTCTTATGTAGATGCTCATCTATAGCAATAGTGAAAATACATTTTTCTCAATATAAATTTTAAATAACTTCAAACATATTAACTGTATACTTTAAAACAATACACCACTACTAGTATATTCTTAAATGCACATAAATATATAAAGTCATTTTGTTTGTTTTGTATTTAGTAGAGTTTAAAATCTTGGCTCTTACTGTGGTACAAGCCCAAAATAAGAACAATTTTTAGACATTGGGTTTCATTGTAATAAGGCTGTACTTCAATGACCCTCACATCACCAAAGGATTTTACCTCCATCGTAGCTAAGCTGAAAGTTGATAGTTCTGCTGCACCAAGAAATGAATTGTAAGCTCGATTTTTGGATACAGACTTCCTGCTATGGTCAAAGATATTTGACTTGAGTGAGAGTCAAGCAGTCTCTGTGACCCTGTGATTCTTGGATCCTGGGATCCTAGGATCCTGGGATCCTGGGCTTGTTAGATCACCTGGAAGTCTGGCTTTCTCTGTGTGTTGTGGGACTGG
>NW_022196911.1:33771008-33833610 GCF_008632895.1 Mastomys coucha | reverse complement strand
CACTAACCCAGACAGACCTGAAGGAACCCAAGTCACTGGGCTGGCAGAGTTCCTGTGTGCCTGGTCTCCCTGGTCACAGTTACTCCCAGTGTTGGGACAGATTTCGGTTCCTGCTCCCCTCTAATCCCGGGTGTGTCAGAGCACCTGGGAGTGGAGCTTCCTCTGGGCGGAACATGCACCCAAGGTCTGCCTGTATTTTATTTTTATCTTAAGGTGTTAGAATCATGTTTTCATGAAATTTCATTTTTGTGTGTTTGATTTTGGTAATAGACATACACAAAAAAAGCTATCAGATTTGTCAAACTTTCAGTTGTCTTTACTGTGTTCACAAATTTGTATCGAAACCATTTCTAAGACTTTTTTTGTAGAAATTGAAAAGAATTCTTATATTGATATTTATTATTATTTATTTCATTATTTTAAAACATAATTACATCACTGGGCGGTGGTGGCACATGACTTTAATCCAAGCACTTGGAAGGCAGAGGCACGCCGTATTCTGAGTTCAAGGCCAGCCTGGTCTATAGAGTAAGCTACAGGACAGCCAGGGATATACAGAGACACCCTGTTTTGAGGAAAAAAAATACAACATAATTACATCATTTTCTTTTCCATTCCCCCCAAATCCTCCCATATTTTTCCAGTAACTCTTTCTCAGTCAACATTGCTCCACAAAACTACAATATTAATGTGTGATCTCCATAATTTATCCACTTTGACACTAAACATATAAGATGAAATATATAACACATGACAATTGGTGTCTGGATGATTTCACTAATGAAGTATGTCTGATAGTTATCTCTCTTTTGGCATATATTAGTGCCACATTCATTCTATGGGTGAATAAAATTTCATTATATATAATCTACAATTTGTTTACCCTTTGTTCCTTAGAGGAAAATTGAGCTATTTAATCTTTTCTTTTTGCATGTTGTGAACAGTTCTAATAAAAACATATATGTACATGTATTTGAGGAGTACAACCACTAGGTCAGATACTGGTCAATGCTTAACATTTTAAGTTACCCCTAAACTGCTTACCATGCCAGAGGAGTCGTGATTTCACATCAACAGTATGGAAGCATTCAGATATTTATATATCTTTGCCAACACTCTATTTTCCTGGTCCTTTACCAAATCCTCTTCTTCCCTTTTTCCTTCCATTTCACCCTCCTCCTTCCCCTTCATGTTTCCTCATCCCTCCCTCCCCTTTCCTAGTCTTTTACTTCAGACTATATCTATTTTGATTAATACACTGTATATAATTCTTGAATTTCCTTAGAAATTAACAATGCTGAACAATTTCAAGTGTTGATATCATGAGGTTTAAGAGAAATAGCCTATCACTAATAAAAGCTTAATAATATAATGACTTAATACAAAGATATTTAGAGCTGTGCCAGTTTAGGAAGAAATGACATTACTAGGTTGCCTTTCTGAAACCAACTTCCTGGACTGCCTCAGACATTTCTTTTCCTTGAACTTCTAAGACCCAGACAATAAAAAAATCCTTCTAGTTAGCTCTTGCTATCAATTATTATACTCATATGCATTTTTTGCTGTTGATACTCCAGTGCCCACCAACATGATCTTCCATGGTACCTGTCAGGCTAGCTGGCCTGAAAGCATCCAGGGATTTGCTTCTTATCTCTCTGTACAAATGCACTGGCGTTATAGACATGGGTGCTATGGCAACCAGCTTTTCATGGGTTCTGGGGATTCAAACTCAGAACTATATACTTATGTCAAAGCATTTTACCCTCTAAACCATCTCCCCAGACACATGATATTCTTTTAATTTTAAGTGCATGGAGCTGTAGACAGCTCAGTGGTGAGATCACACACTTGCTCTCATGAAGGACCTGAGTTCAGTTTTCTACACTTCTGTCAGGTGGCTCACAACTGCTGTAAGTCTTGTTCCACAGACTATGGAGCCAACCTTTAGCCTCTGTAGGCATTGCACTAAAGTGCACAGACAAATGTACACACATAACTTTTTAGAAAAGAAATTTCAAATATAAAATGAATCCATATGAAAACAGAAACATTTTTAAGTCTTTAAAAATACCTCTATATTAAACTTGGGAAAGAGCAATTTATTGCTCTGCACCACAGCTTAGTAGTGGGGATCACCTCATGCCAACCACATGTCAAACTGCTCTTCCTGTGAGTACCACTGTCTTTCCAGTGCAACCTTCCATCATTTTAGTACACTCTTCAGGCCATTTTCAGGCAGCTACCTTGACCTGAAAAGTAGTATCCAAACATCCTATGGGCAGATTCCCTATCCTTTCTCAAATACTGCTTTCTTGGAAATCACTTGCTAGTCACACCACCATCTAGAGCAGAAGCTGAGAAGTAGAAATCTCTGTCTAGAGTAGATGATTACAAGTGGTTTTTCTCCCCTTCAAATATACTCTAGTTATCCATGAACTTTATTTTTTTGTCTTTGTGTGTTAGATCGTATGTTCACTTAGTGTGAGGATTGTCTTTTTTATTGAAGATTTTATAAGCTGTAGCACTCAGATACATGTATGTTCTTCATAAATGTGTGGTGTTTGTAGTTCCCTAGGATCACAGGAAATGCCAATATTTTTGAGAGGAAATAATAAATGAAAACATACACTATCAATAGGAAGAGGTCTACCCTGACTGCCACTGTCTCTCTAGAAGAGTGTAAGCCTCCAATCTTTTTGTAAACAAGCAACTTCTCTCCATGAAGCCCACAGCTTGTACTGAGTGTTAGTGATATTTTATATCCAGAGGGGAGCATAACAGAGAGGAGCAGAAAACAACAGTTCCTTCTATCTTATCATGGCTTTGTAAAGCTTCTGTCCTGCCATTCAAGAGCTAATACTTTACTCCCACTGCTGTGTCTAGTCTACAGCAGCTAGAACTTAGAAATGGTCCATAAAAATTGAGTTCAAAACTTGAAATGAAATTGGAGCCATCATGGACTCCTGTAATGTATTTCTTACCATGTGTCATCCCACATTAGGTGCTGAGGAACAATCCTCACATAAAAAGTAGAAAACATGGTGTGTATGGTGCATTGAATTTTTTTTTTTTTGAAATATGCTTTTACTCATGCATATGAAACCTGTATCTGAGCTATGGTCACTTGGTTACTAACTTCCAACAAATGAATTATGGAATCTTCTACTACTAATAATCATTGTGATTATGATTACATGAAATAAAGAAAAAACCTACATGTATTTCTTTAAAGAATGAATTTTATAAATTATCATTGAAAATCTTTCCCCCAAATCCTCAAATCAAGCCGTGGTCCACTATGCTTGAAAAACAGTGTTTTGATTCTTTTCTAAATTTATAACATCTTAGTCAAGTTTGTGTTTTACGTATTTTGCAAATTTTCATGTTGTTTCCTAGTAGGTGTTTCTTCAAATTGATTATTTTGTATTTTATAGATATTAACCTGTTGTCAAGGATATATTTAACTACAAATAGTTTCTCATTTTAAATAGTCTCTTGAATTTGTAATTTTTTAACATATAGAACACTTTGCTGTTTTTGTTTTAAAGTGACAAGATGTAGTTTAAGTTTTGTCCTTGCTACACAAACAAACTTGATTTTAAACTCATAGCCACCTACTAAGGGCTGAAACTAAAGATATGTGCCAGTATACCTAGTGCTTAATACTTGTTTAGCAAGTAATACTACCAGTGCATTCATCTATTGAACAACCTTCTGATGATGGTGCTAAGGAGAAGTTCAAATACAGTTCTTCTAGCACCTCTATGAATTACTTTTATTATACTTTTTATGTTTATGTCTTTGGTTCATCTATGATTCACTATGTGTGTCATGAGTCAATAATTTTCTCTTGCAAGTTATACTCAGTGTTTTGTTATTCTTTGGTGTGTGTGTGCATGTGTGCATGTTTATGTGCCTGTGTGTGTGTGTATGTGCCCGTGTGTGTGAGTGTGTGTGTGTGTGTGTATGAATAAGGTGATTTCTGCCTGTTATTTGTAAAAGTTTCCAATGATTCCATCATATTGATTTTAGGTTTATCTCTGCTTTAATAATTTTGAGATGCCATCTACATATATATTATAGGTATCATATCAATTGCCAGATGATTTATCATTGCTATTTCTCTGTTTTCTTTTAGTAGACTACTGTTTAACACACACACACACACACACACACACACACATATATATATACATATATATATGCCATATATGTCATTTATAAAGCATATTTAGTCCTCAAATAAAATTTTCTCAGATGTTTCTTTCTCTGCATAATCTTTTCCCATTTCAACTATAATACAGGTCTACAAAAATTAGTTTGTATGACTTATGCAGGGGATTGTAAAAACTTGCAAACAAATGAGAGAAAACATCCCTTTGTACTACATCATGAATAACATTTATTTTACATATAACATCTTCATATAACTGAGCTGCTATGTTAATTTCAAAAATATTAGAAAAGAATTCTTCAGATTGTGTGATCTAGGTTGAAAAATATTTGATAGACTGTGAGTATGAATCCTGTAGATTTCTAATGATATGAAATTCAAATTTGGCATATTTCTGTCTTTTTCTTATGTTCTTAATCTTAGTATAATTAGCTGTGCTCTAAAACCATAATTTAATTAATTTAAGAATTTTCTTTTTCTTCCTATTTTTCTTTTCTTTTCTGCATGAAATATAGAATGTTTTAATTTGTTTGTTTGTTTGTTTCTTTGTTTTGTTAGAGGACAGGATCTCAACATGTGTCTTACCCTGAATTTCTTGTTTGCCCCTGGTTTAGAAATTTTGGCATAGCCACGGCTTCCTGCTTGTTACTTACCTGACTATAAAGTACTAGGGCACCATGACTACCATACAGAGTGTTTTCAGCTTTCTATTTTTGTGTGTGTGTGTGTTTTTTATTAGATATTTTCTTTATTTACATGTAAATTTCTCCCTTCCCAGTTTCCCCTTTAAAAAACAAAGAAACAAACGAAAACAACAAAAACAAACCCCAGCTGCCTCCCCACTCCCCATGCCTGCCACCCCACCCTCTCCTGCTTATAGACCCTGGCATTCCCCCACACTGGGGCACAGAACCTTCACAGGGCTGAGGTCCTCTCCTCCCATTGATGATCGAATTTGCAATCCTCCACTATACACACGCTGCCAGAGCAATCAGTCCCACTGTGAGTATTCCTTGGTTGGTGGTTGAGACTCTGGGTACTAGTTAGTTCATATTGTTGTTCTAATGGAACTTTTAAAAGAGTTCCTACAAATTACATTGTTCTAGGTTAACATTTAACTTTTTGTCTTGTGCTGTAATTAATGAACTAAGATGTCTTAATCATTTATTATATTAGTGTGTTTATACTGTGTCTTTGCTTTTGCAATGACTGCAGCTTTATTAGGAAGACCCCTCTACATCTTGGATTATGTTTTGTCACAATGTATTTTCTTTTCACGTTGGAATTAAAATTTACTTTCTAATATTTATCACTGATTGATACTTACTGTACTATAAGAAGACATATTGACATGCATGTAACAGAGATTCAGTTACCATTGAATCCCCACTTCCTTTCTCCAAGTTGAGAGATCCTTACTGTGCAAGTGAGTTTTTCTGCTAATTCAACACAAGTTGGTGTCATCTGGGAAGAGTCAACTGAGAAAATACTTTCACCATGTTGGCCTGTAATCAGTCAGTCCATGGGGCATTTTCTTAATTGATGAGAGAAATCCAAGCCTACTGTTGATGATGTCACCCCAGGAGCATGGTCCTTATATAAAAAAATAAATAAATAAAAAGGGAGCTGAGCAACCCTGGAAAAGAAGATCATGTTTTCCCGATGGTTTCTACCTCTGCTCCTGAATGAGTTCTTGTCTTGACTCCCCTCCATAATAGACTATGTTCAGAGCATGGAAACAAAATACATCCTTTCCTCCCAAGTTGTTGGTTAATATTTTACCACAACAGCAAGCAAACAGGGACACTTACTTAATTATGTAATTAAAATGATATCGCAAAAAGTACTGCAAAAGAAAGTCATGAATAACAACACCTGCAAAATTTTCAGACATTTGTTTAATAAACTAGAAGAATAGAAACAGTTTCCACAAGGACTATACTAGATCTTGTTTTAATTTTTCATAGGCATCTGTGCAGAAGACCCCATTAAAATATTTTTGGAATAAATACTGTTGCCTGAGAGTAAATCAGTTTATCAAGTTGGAGTAAATAAGAACAAAAATGATGAAATCATAAATTTTAACAGGGATAAGTAAATCATAGTTTAAAATGGAGCTTGCAGAGATATTTTAAAGAGAATCATTGTTCAGCATATAAATTCAATTAGCATTTTCAAATATGAGATATAAAATTACATTGCATGGTTTGGGGAGATAGCTCAATTGGTTAAGCTCTTGCCTGATAAGTGTGAGAACTTTATTCAATCCCTAGAACCCAAATAGAAAGCCAGGATTAGTATTGAGGACAACTGTGCATGCTAAAACAGAACAAAACATAAAATAGAAACAAACAGATTTAAGGAGATGGAGAGGACTTCACTGGATCCATGGCTAGCTAGTCTGCCATGATTAATGAGTTATAGGCCAAAAAGGCACTCTTTCAAAGAGATAGGTAGATGGAATTCCTGAAAATGACAGTGGATGCAATCAAATAAACAGGCATACACATGCATAGTGTAGTATCCATACCCCAATTTTCAATATGTAGTGTATATCCTAATAGTTCATACAAACTTTTTTTATGTGCTTATCTTATATTTGACACATTGCAATTGTTGATAAGGGCTATACAATGAACAATCCCCTCTTTATTTGGACTCATTTATGTGTTACATGTTTTCTATTAAGCTAAAACTGAGTAGTTAGTAGAGAAACAGTAATCAGACCGGTTAAGAACACGGGCTGTGTTAAAAATCTCTGAAACTGTTGCATCCAACTGGAGGCACATATAGTCCATCATGGAGAAGTAGATACACCAGGAAGGGAAGGAGATGCTAGACTTTGTCAGTTGCTTGGCACAAACTCATGTAGAAGCTGTGCATATAATAGACATTGATTTGTCTCTAGATTACCACCCCAGCAAATCTTTCTTTACTTTATTTACAATGAAAATGGTGAACTAGAGGCAACCCAGGCAAACACCTTCAACCATAAGCTGACCTATTTAGAAATCATTTACAAACAATGCTTGAAAGTTAGTCCATGAAGTAGTTTCTAAAACATATTTTTTTCCAGAATAACATAAATCCCAGCACACACACTGCAAATCCTATAGACTAGTATAAAGAAATGAATTTGTTTAAATGCCACATATATTTTTAACATTTTCCATATTTAATATTTAAACAACAAGCAGATCCTTATGAATATGGAAAAAATGGAGTGCTGTTTATATCACAGCCATTGTAAAATATTTGTAAATGTAATGGAGTAAATAATGCCTACTCATGACTACATTCTGTTGGCTTTATTTTCTGTTTAAAAATGCATTCTCCATTATAAAATGAGGCTTAACTGTTAGGGTTTTAAGGTGAATCTAAAAGATGTCAGTGGTAGTTATTGTTAAATATTTAAGAGCCCACTGGTAAGGACAAATCATTTTCTTAATCTATTTCACTAATAGAAATTATTTATAAGTTCATCATTAATTATTTATACTTTCCTGGTATTATGTTTGCATTAATAATTTAAATCTATATAATTATCTATTAAATCATCTAAATATGATTTAACTTCATTTGTCTTTTGTAACACAAATAGCAAGTTGATCATTAGCCATAGTCATATAAAATAAGGTGTGCCACTATAACCAATTTCTGTTGAGAAAGAGTAGTAACAATAGCCTGCATATTCATCATTTCATTCAATATTTGTGTTCCATAGTGAAGATTCTTCTGGAAGTCTCAGGAATTTTTGCCCAGTGAGTCTTTTGTCCACTAAGATTTCAGTCTTCAGGTCTCTGCCTCATAGAAAGTAAGTTTCTTTCTACCATTTGCCAATTAATTAAATGCCCTCAGAGTCAAAGGCAATTTATACAGAAGGTAAAGACTGCTATTATTTTCTGGAACAGCATTCTGCATCCTAGCTGAATGCAAGATTTACTGCTGGACAACATACATGGCAGCTTTCTCTATATTGATGATACGAAGAACTTCAAGTTACAGATTTGATGTTAAATCTAGATTTGTAACCAGGTAATAGGACCTGTTACAACTATAACCTATAGCAAATGGGGGTAGGAGTATCCTTTTTGCAGGCCTATTAAAAAGCTCATAATTACACAGAGAAGATTCATTTTAGAGGATACTGGGAGGGATATCCAAACTATCACTTGATTTTTCAGAAATAGAAAAACATTTACACATCATATAATATGGCAAATGATACAAAATCTGTGTGTGAATTCACCAAGGCTAAAAATCTTTGAGTTATAATCCATATCCACTATCCTTCTGTTTGTATTCTATTACTCATCTGAGCCTATAAAATCCTATGTCTTTATATCTTAACCCCACTAGTTTAAGTGCAACCGCATTTGGAAACAGGCTGTTTGCAGAAATAGTCAAGGTCATAAGGTACTCAAAACATGTAGGGCTATTGACCTTTACATGGGATGTTAAGACATAGATCTTGGCAGAAAATCATATGTGAAGTAAGACCTAAGGAGATGATAGCCATGAACAGGCCAAGGAGACAGATCTGAAAGAGGCAACCCTATGGCCAGTTTGTTCTCAAAATTCTGACTATATATCTATGAGAAAACCAATTTCCATTGTTGAAGCTACTTTATGTGAGGTGTTTGGTAATGGACAGACATTATAATTGTAAAAGTCTTCATCTTGGCCCCCTACTGTTCATTCTAGGATCCTGATGTCCATACTTAGAACAAGAGCTGAAGACAACTATTGTCTTTTGTCTACAAAACACTAATTCCCAAATAGAATTGCTCATCATTTTTAACCTTTAAGCAACAGTATTTGAAATGACTGGTTTAAAGGAAAGGAATTTACACAAATAATCTTCCTAAATGCTTCATTAAAAATAATTTACCATGCTTTCTTGGCAGCCTGGGTACCACTAGGCATTCCAACTGATCTTAAGATTAAATCACCCTGTACAATTCTGTAAGAGAACTTTAAGAATGCCACACACTAAGAATCTCAGTGGAAAATTGTGAGAAAATTACTCTTTTTACTAGTTTTAAAAAATTAAGTTGATATGAGATATCTGTATCCATTTTCCTCTTGATCTACTTGAATTCCATAAATAAATCCATTGAATTCTCCCAAGTAATGTAGTTTTATTAAATTATGTTTTGTGTATCTGTCTGTGTATGTATGAAAATCTTGACCTTCTTGCTCCTACAAACTGGAATTAATTGTACTTCGTAGGAAGAGCTATTTATGGATTACTATTAAACAATGTTAGGTTACAAACATGGGAAAAATTAACTGCTTCCATAGCAAGATGACCCAAGGGGACACTTTAGGACAATAAAAGCTACTGTGTTTAAGAAATGGGACTGATGACAACATGTATATCTTGTTAATTTGAGGATTATGTAGGAAATGAAACATAATCTCCAAGGTGAACACATGCCTGTGCTAGGGTACTTAACCCTAAGTATGAATCCAGCATAAATTACAGGATTGTTATTAGCTGGTATTTAACTTCCCTGCACTGTAACACTTACTATATTGGAGAATATTTTTTTAGTCTGCTCTTGGGTGATTAAAATGTTCTTTTCTTTCATATTTAATATTGTAAAATTATATGCATTGGAACTCAGCAACATATCAATTATTTAGTCATTAAATTGTGGGGGAGAAGTCATTATGGTAATAATTAGGACTAGGTCCAACAAGTGGAAAAGGAAGTTTCCTAAATTGCAGTGAAGAGCAATAGAAACATTAAATTGTCCATTTCAGAAAAAAAAGAGTTTTATTATCAATTTTCTGAACGAGATGGTAATTCATAGTTTGCAGCAGCAGAAAATATGCTTAGTGTTGGACCATTTGAAAAAAATCATTCCATTTTATCAATAAAAGTTCTACAAAGACTCATGCAAATTTTGAATAATTGGTTCCTGACTGAAATCCATTTAATATGATTGAATGATTGAGGAGATTTCTCTACTATGGAAGACCCAAATATCTCAAAGAATGAAATGTATTAGACTTTCATGTTATCTTCAGATGTAACATATCAAATCAAATACCATGACAGTGAGATAGCCACTGAAGAATTGGCTTTATTGTGCTGGAATGGTGGCTTAGCAGGAAAGTTCATTGACTGTGGATCCAAAGGACCCTGGTTCAAGTCCCAGTTCTTTCCTGATGGTTCTCAGCTGTCTGCACTGTCATTTGGGCATGAGAGATTTCTCAGTGGTTAAGAGCACCGACTCTCTTCCAGAGGTCCTGAGTTCAATTTCCAACAACCACATGGTGGCTCACATCCATCTGAAATGGGGTCCGATGCCCTCTTCTGGTGTGTCTGAAGACCACTACAATGCACTCATATAAATGAAATAAATAAATCTTAAAAAAAAAAAAAAAAAAGAATTGGCTTTATTAGTGCACCCAAACTAGCTGTGAGTTGGTGCACTGACACCTCCCTGTTTCTAACAGAACAGCATGTTAGTTACAAGTCTAAAATTTCTTTGAACTTTTCTAACACTTACCAAGTCTGTTCTTTTATCTGGAGTTTGTTTCTTCACGTTTTCTAATTTGGTTTTGTTTTCTTTTCTAGTAAAATCAATGTAATTTAATTGTTATAGGAGTTGAATGGCGATAGTTTGTTGAATTGTTTGTATAATGAAAATGATAGTACTGTACCTTCAGTGTTCTGGGACAATGAGATAGGAAGTAATACTATCATCATTCTTTCTACATACATACACCCATGTATGTATACTATGAAACATTATATAACTGTATTCATTTTTTTCTCCAACACTTCTTATACCTCCAATCACTACCCACTTCCAAATCATGTACATTTACTTCATACCTAGTAAGTCTAGTTATTATTGCCTGTGTGTGCAAAGGTGTGGAGCTATTTACTCTAGATGAGGTAGCTACCACTAAACATATCTTCAATAAAAAAATGATATTACCTTCCAAAGCAACTATCAACTGCCATTAATTCTTTATTAAGTAATGGATCCTGGGGCTGGAGAGATGGCTCAGAGGTTAAGAGCACTGACTGCTCTTGCAGAGGTCCTGAATTCAATTCCCAGCAACCACATGGTGGCTCACAACCATCTGTAATGAGATCCTTCTTCTGGTATATCTGATAGCTACAGTGTACTCATATAAATAAAATAAATAAATCTTTAAAAAAAATTAATGGATCTTAAGATCATCCGCTCCATCTCTATACCAGGATTTTGGTTAGCTTGATCTCATATAGATCTGATTCAAGTAACTTTAGATCACATAGGTCATGTAACTGTAGCTCATGTTGGTCAACTTAACAGCAATGCTGTCCCATTCCTTGGTTCTCACGTTCTTCATTTCGTCTTTTCTTCTACCACTTAACCATGGCTATTCTTGCTTTCTCTCACCTCTTATGACATGACTGTTAACAACAACCATTGTTTCATATGAATAATATAGCACTGAGACCATCGAACATTGGGCCTGGAGAATATCATCCTAAGTGAGGTAACTCAATCACAAAAGAACATGCATGGTATGTACTAATATCCACTGATAAGTGGATATTAGTCAAAAAGCTTAGAATATCCAAGATACAATCCACAAACCACAAGAAACTCAAGAAGAAGGAAGACCAAAATGTGAATACTTTGATCCTTCTTAGAAGGGGGAACAAAATACCCATGGAAGGAGTTACAGAGACAAAGTGTGGAGCAGAGACTGAAGAAAGGACAATCCGGACATCTGAGGATTGTTCCCATATAAAATAAACAAACCCAGACACTATTGTAGATGTCAGCAAGTGCTAGCTGACAGGAGCCTGATATAGCTCTCTTCTGAGAGGTTCTACCAATGCCTGACTAATATAGAAGTGGAGGCTCACAGCCATCCATTGGACTGAGCCCAGGGTCCCCAATGAAGGAGCTAGAGAAAGGACTCAAGGAGCTGAAGGGATTTGCATTCTCATAGGAGGAACAACAATATGAACTAACCAGTACCCCCAGAGCTCTCAAGGACTAAACCACCAATCGAAGAGTACACCTGGTTGGACTCATATGTAGCTGCATATATAGCAGAAGATGGTCTAGTCAGTCATCAATAGGAGGAGAGGCCGTTGGTCCTGTGAAGGCTCTATGCCCCAGTTTAGAGGAATGCCAGGGCCAGGAAGAGGGAGAGGGTGGGTTGGTGAGCAGGGGGAGGCGGAAGGGAATGTAAATAAAGAAAATATCTAATAAATAAATAAATAAATAAATAAAAGTTTAAAAAGTATAGCTTTAATAGCTACAGAATCTACTAATGGGTGTTCTAAGACATAAATCAGTCTCTGCTCCTTAACATTTCACTAGTGTGGTGGTTTTACTCTTATTGTTTGCTTGTTTGCTTTTCTTGAAAATGGGTTACATACTTGATAGTGCAATTAAATGTATCAGAATTTGTAAAATTTTGGCCTGTGGATAACTTTGAGCAAGTTGTACTTGCAGTCCTCACCATCACCACCTCTAAGTGTGTCTGACTGCTTCCCAAATCAGTGTGTGTCTACTCAGGCCACATCCAAACCCTGCCTCTAGTTCTTCTACTGTGTGGCATATAACTAGAAAACAGATAGTAAAGTCGCTGCATCACACATGGTATTAGATAGCAATTTGTTTCCTAAAAATTATGATTCTGAATAATATCACCTTTTGGATGAAATTGAGTCATGCTCTTTAACTATTCTGCATAGGTAACAAATGAGAATTTGAAGTAGATAATTTACATGGACATTAAAGCCATCAAATTATGCTGTTTGGATGCTTTTGGGAAATCTGATGACACAGTCAACCTGTAATGGTATGACACTTTCCCCAGGAAGATGTGAATGCACATCCACTCATTCTAATATTAAGCCTATGACAGACTAAAGTAAACATACTACCAAAGTTCAAAATGGCTGCCCACTGAATTATATTGGTGCATATTGGTGAGTGGTCATTTACAGAGCAGAAGTGAGATAAAGACAGCCACATCATCCAAAGCCCCCAGCATGGATGGCAGTTCCCAAAAGCCAGAAACCTGAAACACTGCACATATCTTATAGACAGCTTAGCAGCTTGCAGAATACTCTTTCTGGAATGCACAATTGGTTTGATCTTCTAGGTATACTTAGCTGGTCTCTATTTCTTCCATTCGCCTTGGCTGGTCTATACTTTCCCCTGTCCATCTCCCTTATCTAAGTATCTCTTAACTGTCCCTACTTTGTATTCTTGATTAGGAGAGGACTGACATAGCAAATCAGGTGGGAACTCCCGAACCCATTGGATTGTTTTTCTTCTTTCCTGAACTTGAGATGCTTCTCTGAAGAATAAAATATTTCACTTCCCCTATTCTACTCTGTATTTTTATAAGCTTTGGCCAACGTGGAAGGTTTTAGTCTCAGAAGAGATTACTTTACAACACATGTGCACATATATTTACCACTTGAGGCTTAAAGACTTACACATTCATTTTATGTTAATTAAGTTAGAATTAATTTAAAGACTCAGAGTGAGAGGTTGTTTTTGTTTTCTTTTTTCTTAAACATTTATTTGGTATTATATCTAAGTACACTGTAGCTGTCTTCAGATACACCCGAAGAGGGTGTCAGATCCCATTACAGATGGTTGTCAGTCACCATGTGGTTGCTGGGATTTGAACTCAGGACCTTCGGAAGAGCAGTCAGTGCTCTTAACCGCTCAGCCATCTCTCCAGCCTGTGTTTTCTTTTTCTTAACTTTTCAGTTACTTTGATATTAGAACTGGCCAGCAGGAGAATGGAGATATCACACAAATAGGTAAAGCAAGTGTATTATTGGTTTTTGCTTTCTAAATAAAATATTCTTAAGAACTAGAAGATAGGTAAAGAGTTAAGGAATGAATACCTTGTTGTGCAGTCCTGTAGGTCAGAAGTCACTCTGTGGGCTAAAATGGCCCCTGCTCACAATTTCAACCAACCTCAGCCAATGTATTGATCGAAGTTGAATTTCCATCTGGGACTCAGAACTCCTTTGCAGCTTCATTGGATGTTGGCAGAATTAATTTCCTTTCAACTGCATCAGTGACAACCCTGCTTATTCGCTAGCTGTTCTCAGTTGCCGAGGACAGCGCAACATTCCATACCCTGTGTGCTTTTCCAGAGTACTGGGCCTGTACTGGAAGTCTGCATGATACCCTCCATTCTATGCTGGGCCTGCACTCGAAGTCTGGATGATACCCTCCATTCTATGCTGCATATCTTCAGACCTCTCTGATAAGTGACTTCCATATTTCTGTTTTTAAAAGTTCATCTTCAGAAGTGAAGCCACTCATAAGAAGTGAATTCCACCAAGCATTGGCACTAAGATGTGTAGGTCTTGCAGGGTATACACCCAGAGTGAAAGGGTGAAATGGAATAGTGTCAAATACATCCTTAACAATTGTGAATGGTTTCTTTCTGGCAGGCATAAAGTGGAAGAGTGTGTGTGTTTCTTTGCCATTGAAATCGTTGTCTCACTGATTTGAGAATCTAGAGCAATCAGTTTTATAAATTAATTTATAGAACTATTTGGAAAAATCCACAGTGCTAAAATTTTAAGAATATTTTATGTTTTATAATAAATATTTCCATATCCAGATGGCCACAAAATCCAGCTCTTTATTTTCATTTTAAATCTGTAAATATTACTAGATTGGGCACACACAATTCTGCCTAGCAATATTCATCACAAATTGGTTTAAAATAAATGTTTCTAGTAATTTAATCATATGTTAAGACACTTAGAATAATGACTATTGATTTTTATTATATTAACAGCTATATTTACCCTGCTACAAAAATATTTATAATGCTGTAATTGATATGAATTTTAGTGTGGCTAATACATATGTCCTACAATTATATTTCTGTAAACATAATTTATAAATAAGAGTAACACTACCCAAGAACATCTTAAATCTTAACTTCATAAGACAATCCTGATTTCTAAACACATATTGGCAACTAATACCATTTTCAAAGACCTTTGGACAAATATCTATAGTTTCCCCATATCCATACTTAGAATCAAGCTTAGTAATGTATTATTATTTAATTCTTCTGTTGTTTTCAGGATTTCCCTAGATAAGTTTGTAACTCACTGGAACTACACCTAGGAAAGTTATAATTTGCACTATTTCTAGCTTTTTGCCTACTTAGTTGGTTTTTTAGACTTCTCACATGATCATCTACAATGTAAGCATATAGACTGGCAATTTCTGACAATCAATCCTTTCTGTCTGGTTTTGGTATGCTTTATTTTACATTGAATGCAATTTTATTAGTGCAATAAGGGGAGAAAAAAGTGGTAATACTATATTTTAGAAACTCTTCCAGTTTACAGGCGTAAGCCTACCTAGGATCAAACTCATTTTCAGATTCTAATGTAAATATTTGTTTACATATAGTGAATAAAACCCCAGAGATTCTTTACAGGAAAACACTGCACTGTCCAAGTGAGGCTTGCTTGAAGTTACTAACTGGCTGTAACTGATTGAAACAAACATAGTCCCCAAATTGTTTATTTCTGTGACTTATTTCTTCTAGGAATTGCATACACATAGTGTAATTGTGCATTCTTTTTAAACTATAAACTGTATTTTCTTTATTCATTCTGGTCACAAAAAACCTAGGTTATTTCCAATTTCTGGCTATTAGATAAAGTTGCAATGAACATAGTTTAGTACGTGTTCTTGTGATAAGATTTGTGATAAGATGTCCTTTGGGTTTATGCCCAAAAGTAGTATAGCTGGGTCTTGAGGTAAATTAATTCCCACTTTTCTTAGGGATCACTATATTGATTTTTGTGTATTGGATGAGAGAAGAATCTATTTTCAATAAAAAATAAACTTTATTTTACAAACATTGCAAACAAAAATTTCACATACTGAAATAAACTATACCCAAACACTACACCATTCTGAGCCTCTGGAACTTCCCATTTGATTTCATGCTTTCACTACTGAATGTATTTTTATGCACTTACCTAGTATCCAAAACTTTAAAAAAGAATCCATGACAGTGTTAGAACTAAACAAATCATATTAGCTTCATATCCTCCTTCGTAACATTATAAACATGTACCATTTATTCTTGTTGTAATATGATTTGTTAGTAATCCAAGAGTTGACTTTTTGAACTAATGCTTTATCCAGCTGGGCTATATATTTCAAGTTCTAAAATAGATGTACAGACATGAAACTGAATATATGCATGATGTATTTATTTTGGTTTCCATTGTACTGTTCGAGGCTTGGTAGTTGTGGACTTGTCCAACTTCTCTTAAATATTATCCCTCTAGTTAGCAACTGGAAAATTCCCAAACTTTGGTTTTGTGAATTTGTGCATAATTAATAATACATGTAGAAGATATGTAAGATATCTTAAAAATGTTTCAGGTCAATTAGAGAATAGTGAATATATTCATTAGAAAACAAGCATAACCATTACCATGCCTAGTCTGAAAACCACACTTATTTGAAAGTCTGTTTAAAAAAAAATATTTTTAGAAAAACCATAAAAGAATAGGAAACATATAGTTAGAATTAATTCAAGTGCCACATGAAATGTATAGCTGTCAGCATGAATGTATTGCATGTGCTTTGGAAATACATGATGATATATAATCCACTGAGTTTTCAGAAGTCAAAAAAAAAAAACCCTCATAAGTTAAATAAATGTTTATTTTGAGTAAGACATGGAAATAAATTGCTAGCCAAGTTGGGACATAGATATATAATGAGGAATGTAAGGAAATGAATAATTCCAACAGATACAAACGGAATTGGTGAGGAAAATGTCGGAACTGTCCATTACCCCAGATTTATGTAGTGAGGGTTCATTAACTTCAAACAAGGGGGATTCATACTCAATTTAATAAGACATCACAGAGTGATCGTGTCCATTTTCCATGTGTTTCTCAAGGTGAACACAGCAGGAGAATAAAATTACTTCATTTGCTGGAATTACAGCTTCTTTTGTACAAAACTTTAATCATTTTATATATGACAACCTTATGCTTAATGTTTTTAGAAGACTCTCCATAAAACATTATTTAGCAAAATCATCCTCTCCCACTGAGCCCATTGCTACTTTCAATGGCTATGCTAATCTAGTTTGAATATATGCGGCATTTAATCTTAATTATGATGCCGAAGTCTATACAGTGTTAATTATTCATTACACATGCTCCCTCCACTTTATTGTAACTCCTAATTTGCTTAACAAAATGTAGCTTTTAATTATAACTATGGGATGGTTGGGGCAAGGTAGTATTCCAAGTGTTCACACATGTACAAGTGTGCCTGTGTGCTTTTTATTGGAGTGGAAAGACACTGGGGGTTTGAGGAACTGAGGTCAAGTGGTTTTAATTTAAAAAGAAATAACCTTTAGTAGTTCCACTTTCCTTCTTACTTAACTATTTCTCCGTTACAATTTGAAATGGAAACTAGGGAAGCATAGGCTGTCACCATGTTGATAGTGAAATGACTATTTGGTCCCTGGATCTTGCAAATGCTGTGCTTTGCACGTGGACTATCTGAAACGCACACAGAAAAGTTACACTAGCCATTTCTGCTTTACTTATAGAGAACACCACCTGCATTATTGTTGCTCAGTCAATAACTCTTTGTTTTTAGTCATGGAGCATTATTTTTAAAATGAATACAAAATAGAATCCTTTTTACAAAACTTGGCATTTTTAATAATTGCCTTCCCATATTTGATCTGAACAAGGAAGACACCGATGGGCAGGGACGATCCCATGAGGCCTCTTCACTACAGCAAAGCATCATATGAAGAGCTAGATACCTGGGAAAGAGAAGGTTAGTCCTCTCCTGGAAAGGACAAACTGACTGCTTGTCTTGTGCCAAAAGTCAGTCCTAAAAACAGAAATGTAAATATTATTTTACCAGTGAAACAGTTTATATTTAGGAATATGTGTGTGTACCCATATACATGTATACATAAAATAACAATTAGTTTAAAAAATAGGCAATTGATTTGAAGGAGAGTGGGGAGGTGTATATGAGCGTGTTTGGAGGTAATAAAAACTTTTGTAATTATAATCTCAAAAAAATTAATGCTTGAAATTCTTCATTTTTAGTACTTTAGATTAGTCCTAGAATTTAATATTTATTTTACATTTAAATGTTTACTTATATTTGTCAGTTTACATTTTAATAGTCCTTGAAACTTGATACTTTCCTGTGAACTTATCATTTCGAGATATAAACAAATAGAAATTACTAAATATTTTTAATATAGTGTCTATTTATCTGTATTCTACCAAAGGATTAATACTGCACTCTTTTCAACAAAGCATGCCAGTTTAGAACTCTAGGAATGCAACTGAGAATCTCTAAACCATGTTTAAATAGAGTGTTCCCAAGGAAATAAATTATGAATGTTCTATTTGCATTAAATACAAATCAAAAAAAAATCATTATATAAATAACCTAAAACACATGAAATTGCAACAATCCTTAGAACACATGCACATTTCACATTATGGTTATAAAATAAAAATTTTAACTGCATTTAAAAAGCTGTTTCAAAATGCATGCTAATACATTTCCTAAAGGCATTAATTAAAATTAGATTGTTAGATAAATAATGATACAGAGTTCCTAGTAGCACTGACTTTACTTCATTCGTGGTAAAGGCAAAATGAAGTAAAACAAGAAAACAGCATTCCCTCTGATTACCAATGAGGCTGAACATAACATCTGTTTTTCTATCTAGTCTTACTGTATACTCTTACTCATTGACTGAGACTCCTGTTTAATATGACACAGAGTTTCTAATACCCAATTCCTCAGATGGTTACAGTTATTTATGAGCTGTCAGTCAGGCATCACTCCTGACCTTAGGATACTTATGATTATCATTGCTACATTACAAATGAAAAAAAATGAACACTATGTATTTAGTGACATCTGAGACTATATGATATTTGTCCCCAAACTTCTCTCCTTCCCCCACTCAAAACCTCAGCTACGCATTTCCACTATTCTCCCTATCATCAGACCTCAGTTCCAAAGGTACTATTTGTCTCAAGTCATCTCTGAGACTAATTTTCTTAGATTCCCACATCCTATACTCACTCATAGGTAAAACCTTCATTTGATTAATTTGTTTAAAATAGGAGTTTGGGTAGTATAAGCAGCTACAAAATGTAAATATTGATTGGTAGGGTTGGGGGGGGCGCGGAGAAGGTGGAGGAGGAATGGGATGAGGAACAGTTGGAGGACAGACCAGGAGGGGGATAATGACTAGACTGTAAACAAAGATTAAAGAATTTAAAAAAAAAATACCCTCTAATCATGAAAGATTTTCATGTAAGGAGAGACAGAAGTTAATAAAAGAACAATCTGCACATTCCCATTGTAAGAGTCATTTCAGACCAGCAGGCTTACCCATTCAGATACTGAAGTAAATGAGATATGAATACCTACAGTTATATGGGCTTCGGTATGTTCAAGTTGTTCATTTAAACAATGACTCTTTACTAATGAACTCATGCACTGCAGGGGCTCATGCCCAATCCCAAACCACTGAGGTGGAAGCGCAAAAGGATTCCTCAGGAATCTTGAGAGTTCACTCACTTAGTGCCGGGTACTTTAAGCTAAGTTTTTTTTTTTTTAATTGAACTTTGATACCCTGTGGAATTCCCAAAGACTAAGGATCTCCACGGAGCTTTGGGAAGTATTAGCCAGCTACCCCTTGTCCCACTCTTAGAAATGAAAGATTTAGCCAGAAAGTAATTCTATTCACCATTTAACCTGTACCCTGAGAGGCTTCTGATGTTTGCCTAACAAGCAGTTCTGAGTCTTAAAAGCTACACCACCATCCATCCCCACTGCCACCTAGCTGCCACCTCTACCACCTTGCCACACCCTAGCTCTTTTTCCAGACCTCCCTTTTGTCTGTTTAAACATCATCAGCTGTGATCCCTTGTGCCGTCTGCTGTTTACAGGTGGTCAGGAGACTTAGAACACCTCTTCTCTTTGCTTCTCTCTTTTGTTACTACAAATGGTCTTGGGAAGAGGCTCTCAACATACAGGTTGTGACCTCTTTCAGAGGGCTTTCCTAAGACCTTCAGAAAACATAAATATTTGCATTACTATTCAGATCAGTAGAAAATTCTAGTTATGAACTGGCAACAAACTGATTTTATAGCTGGGAGTTCACCACAGCATGAGGAACTGTATTAAAGGGTTGCAACATTAGGAAAGTTGAGAAGTACTGTTCTAGACCATTTTGTTTTGAGATTTGCAAGACTTTGAAACAGCTTGGCTTGTTGTTTTGCAGCATTTTGGGGGTTTGAGCGGAGAGAGAAGGAACATTGTATTCAGTCCCTTTTAGTCTTATCCTTGCCTCATGCCATCCTCATAGTAACTTTTGGGTGTCATCTTGGATGGACAGAAATTGACCTAGAGCCTCTCATTATGAGAAAAGGCCGCCATGTGCTGTTGTTTCTCTCCCACATAGCCCTGCTTCTTAAATATGCTACCTTCTGTTTGCCCAGCACTTAGCAGATTGCGGTTGCTGTGTGGTAACTGTTCTATTCTCAGGTTTAAAGTAAAAAGCCCAAGAAAAAGAAGAAAAATAAACTTTTAAGGAGTTCATGATTGCTTCTAAATGATAATCTTTGCACACCTGCAGAAAGCCATGTTTTGAGACGTGTAATTCCTTCATTCTACACAGGCATGTCTACTATTTATGCCCTGCTGGACAATGACCCTGCAGAGACATTAAAGCAGGGGGTACCTGTTCTAAAGAGTTTTCATTCTATTAAAGGAGCAATCACTAAGCAAACTACTAGTATTCCTCTTGTGTCTGTACTGGGCTGTTTCTAATCAAGAATGTCATTCAAAGAGTAATCCATTGGAATATGTGTTTCATATTTGAAATGGAAAATGCTGAGAACATTTGACCACTTTGTGTACAGGTTGCATTAGGGGAATAGTTTTGCATGTTACACACGAATATACAAAACACAACGCACTGAAATGCTATGTGCTAAAAATACAGGTGTTTTGGTGCTAATAGTTGTATAGTTGGGAATGTGGGATTTAGTGTTTGATAATATAGTTCTGCCTCCATGGGGCACATTATTTGAATGAGCCTTATTTTTCTCACTGATATAATGGGTCACAGTGCTCCTGGAGGGAAGCTGATAAATGAAGAAAGCTAAGTCTTTCTCTCAACCTCAGTGAACAGTGATGGCATAGAATTAGCAGTGTTAAGCAGTAGAGAAGGTAGTCATAGTAGTAATTATTATTAATATAGTTCCCAAACAATTTATACGTGGGAATGTTTCTTTTATCCCCCAACTACTTACAGATGTAGGACAGGTAATATAAATGTAAGCACTTTGTATAAAAACAATGTTTGTCTCCTTCTTTCTTTCTTTCTTTCTTTCTTTCTTTCTTTCTTTCTTTCTTTCTTTTTCTCTCTTGCTCTTTCTTTCTTTCTCTCTGTATTATTATCACTTTCTTTCTTTCTTTATTATTTCTGTATTATTATTATTTGATATGAGAAATTAAATCAAATTCTGGAGTCTTTCTGAAAGCAGAATTTCTATTTTACTCTGTACTAGGAATTCCTGGTTAAAGGTGTTTTGCAAAGACTTACCTAATTTATTTGACTTGGATTTGAATGGTGAAAGGAATTAACTTAGGAGACCACATCATTTAGTTTGGTAGCTACAGGCAAACCTCAGACCAGGCCTGCTAGGTGAGACTATCACCAGATGCTACCAGGAGCAAATGTGAGGAGAATTTGCTCTGTTTTTTTTTTTTTTTTTTACAAAGCTTTAACAATGAGCTGCTAATTTCTGCATTCAAGCCCATGTACACACCTCTTCCAATAGCCATAGGGTCCTATGAGCCTTTCTGAAGGTCAGTGCAGCCTTAGATGCTATTTGTAAAACAATGCTAGAAAACTCTTCACTGTTAGTAATCTCTCACCCAAGACCAGTAAACTTAATTCAAATCTTAAACATACAATGTACCTTTAGATATTTCAGCCCATGTACCTTACATCTGAGAACTCCATACTTTTTATAGGTAACTCACTTAATCTTTTGTAAGATGGATTCATGTAGCAGTTAACTATTAACCAGAACCTAGTTTATGACATCATTCCCTCTTATGATTATAAGAACAATATTAGATTTAAATCTTTACCGAATAGACTAATAAATATTTTCCTAATGTCAAACTGTTTTCTATATTCACTTACAAATTATATAGGAATTAAGTATAACACTTAAAAACCAAATCTATATCATATATAAGTATATAATAGTTCACCAAAATATTTTGAGGCAAATTTATAAGAAATGGACCACTATTATTAATTAATAGATAAGCCCCCTTTTTCTATCTTTTCCTTCTCTGGTTAAGGGATATCTTTATTTGTGTTTAGTTTTACAGAAAATAAATATTAAATATGTCCAAAACAATTTAAGGATATTTGCATATTCTTTGTTAAGAAACAGATAAGACTCTCTCTTACTCTATCTAAAAAATGAAAGCACATATTAATAAATCTTTTTCAAATACTGTTTTATTTTTTAGTTGAGTTATGACCTTAGGAACTGGCAACTAGGAAGAACTGCAGGAGTCTGAGACCAATATATATAGTCCAGAAAGGGTGAAATTACTTAACAACCTTTCCGTCACTTGCTTGGTGTTCATATAGTGATTTGGTCTACATGTACTTAAGGTTTTAAGACTCATTTGCCAACATGGGCATTATACAAGATAAAAACTCATATGCTGTACAAGTGATATGCTACAAACTGGGGAGGGAACATGTGAAAATGTTGAAAATGAGTATGAAATACAAAAGGACAGTTGTTCTACTCAGGGGTACTTAGGATTTAATAGGTTACTGCTATACACTGAAAAGATGTGGAACTTTCTATTAATAAATATGTATCTAGCTCAAGGGGCTGGAAGAAGATTGAGGTAAGCTGAGAAGGGGCCATAGAAAACTATATGGAGCCTGATCTGCTTTGTGAAGTCCAAATTGAACCTGGAAGAAGCAAATGAACCCATTCAAGTCCACATGGCCATTTGCAAGGAGTAGGGTCACATGACTTTAAAATATGACTTAGAGATATCACTTTCATGTGCAGCATGGATGCTCAGAGAAAGGAGACTCCTGAAGGAGACTCCAGACAGATATACTAAAGGTTATTGCTACATGAGGCATAGCTTAGGAAAACATGAGCGATATTTTGCATTTGTAAAATGATCAAATAATTGGAACTGGAAAGAAAGTCTCTTGGGTACTCTTGTGTTGAAATGGAAAAATTAAAGTAGTTTCTGTTTAATATTGACTGGAGAATCATGGCAAGATTTTTGAAATGACTTATAAATACCTAATATGTCAGTTGTCTGTTTCTACTGTATAAAAGACTAATCTTTTTAAGATAGTTTGTGTGGTGGTTTGAAAATGCTTGGCCCAAGAAGTGGCATTATAAGGAGCTGGGACTTTGTTGGAATAGGGATGGCCTGGTTGTAAAAGTATGTCACTCTAGGGGTGGGCTTTGAGACTCTCCTCATAGCCATATGGGAATCAGTCTTCTCCTAGGAGCCTTTTTTTTTTTTTTTAACAAGATGTAGAACTCTCAACTTCTTTAGCACCATGCTTGCCTTGATGCTGTTATGCTTCCAGACGTGATGATAATAGATTGAGCCTCACAACCAGTAAGCCAGGCCCAATTAAATTTTGTCCTTTATAAGAGCTGCATTGGTCATGGTGTCTGTTTACATCAGTAAAGCCCTAAATTTGGAAATATGAGTAAACTATGACAATTCTAAATTTGAAGTCATCACCTTAAAAATCTTTAACTATAATTATCCTAAGCAACTTATTCAATATTATTAATGATATATCTACCTGGATCCATGGTATTTGATCATGCTGTTCATATTTTCTCTCTTCAAACAATTTAAATTGTAACATATGCATTATTAATTTTTGAATTAAATATTTAAATGTGCTGTTCAGAAGTGAGGACTTTTTATTCAAATGAATCAGCATTCAATGTGTTTAAAAACATCAATAACTATAGAATACATGCATTCTATGTTAATTTGAGTTCTAGAATTTATATAAATACAACATTAGTACCTCATTCACCCTTTCTGCATAAATGAATAATAGTACAAAATTATTGACACATTAGCAGTTATGCCAAAGACATTCATGTCTTCAAGTAAAAGACATATAACAATTACCTGTATCTGATTTTCATATTTTTCTTTTATGTTAGCTCTAGCCTGACATAAAGCAGACATCTTTAATTGCATTAAAATATCCATTCAAAGAAGCACAAGTTAGAATTCAGAGACTAGAGAGAAGATCAATTGTTTAGAAATTGCAACACAACACAGGAGAGAACTTTATAAGAATCACATACATTTTTATAATGTGCTCTGAAAATGGTTTAGATATGTAAGCTTTGGCTAAGGATTGGGAGTAAAATATTTTCCAAGCTCTCATATTGGCAGTGTTAAAAGTTAAAGGGAAACAGAGCTAAACAAAAGATTCTCAACTGAGGAATCTCAAATGTAGGTGAAAGACACCTAAAGAAATATTCAACATCCTTAGTCATAAGTGAAATGCAAATCAAATCAACCCTCAGATTGCACCTCACACAAATCAGAATGGCAAAGATAAAAAACTGAGGCAACAGCAGATGTTGACAAGGGTGTGGAAAAAGGGAATACTTCTCCATTGCTGCTGGGATTGCAAGCTGCTACAACCAGTTTGGCAAACTATCTGGTGGTTACACAGAAAACTAGAAATAGTTCTATCTTAACACCCAGCTATACCACTCCTGGGCATATACCCAAAAGATGCTCCAACACACAACAAGGACATTTAAACCACTATGTTTATGGTAGCATTATTTATAATAGGCAAAAGCTGAAAAAAATAAAAAACAACAGATATCCCTCAGTCAAAGAAGGGGTACAGAAAATGTGGTACATTTACACAATGGAGTACTACTCAACTATTAAAAATGATGACTTCATTAATTTTGCAAAATATCATTCTGAGTGAGATAACTCAGACCCAAAAGGATACACATGGTATGTACTCACTGATAAGAGGATATTAGCCCAAAAGCTCAGAATATCCATGATTCAACTCACAGACCATGTGAAGCTTAAGAAGAAAGAAGACCAAAGTGTGGATGCTTCAATCCTACTCAGAAGGAGGAACAAAATAATCACAGGAGGTAGAAGGTGAGAAGGTCGTGGGAGGGGAAAACAAGGGGAGGGAAAGAGGAGGTAGGATTAGATATGGGAAGAGAAAGGAAAGAAGTCCAGAGGGTCAGGACAATGAATATAAATATGTAGCATTGGTGTGTGGGGAATAAGGCTGGGGGACCACTAGAATGTCCTAGACACCAGAGAAGGATTTCCAGGACCCAACAGGGATGACATTAGCTAAAATACCCTACAGAAGAAAGATAGAACCTGAAGAAACCAACTCCAGTAGATAGGCATGGCCCTAGTTGAGGGATGGAGCCACCCATACATCTCAACATTTTAACCCAGAATTGTTCTTGTCTAAATGAAATGCAGGGACAAAAAATGGAGCAGAGACTGAGGGAAAGACTATCCAGAGACTGCCCCACATTTGGATCCCTCCTGTCTGCAGACACCAAACCCTATCATTATTTCTGATGTCAAGAAGTGCTCCCGGACGGGAATCTCCTATGACTCTCCTTTGAGAGGCTTCGCCAGCATCTGACTAATACAGATGCAGATACTCACAGCCAATCATTGATCTGAACCTGGGACGCCAGTGGAAGAGTTAGGGGAAGGATTGAAGGAAATGAAGGGGTTTGCAACTCCACAGGAAGAACAACAATATCAACTAACTGGACCGCCCCAAGCTCCCAGGGACAAAACCATCAAACAAAAACTATACATGGATAAGTTCATGGCTCCAGCAACATATGTAGCAGAGGATAGCCTTATCTGGCATCAATGGGAGAAGAGGCCCTTGGTTCTATGGAAGCTTGTTGCCCAGCCAAGGGGAATGCTAGAGACTGATGCAGAAGTTGGTAGGTGGGTAGGGGAGCACCCTGTTAGAGGCACAGGGGAAGGAGAATACGATGGGGGTTTCCGGATGGGAGACAAGGAAAGGCAACAATATTTGAACTATATATAAAACAACTAGCTGGGCAGTGGTGCCACATGCCTTTAATCCCAGTACTTGGGAGGCAGAGGCAGATGGATTTCTGAGTTCGAGGCTAGTCTGGTCTACAGAGTGAGTTCCAGGACAGCCAGGGCTACACATAGAAACCCTGTCTTGACAAAGAAAAAAAAAAACCCAAACCAAAAAACAAAGAAACAAACAAAACCCCACCTAATTAAAAATAATAGTAATAGTAATGATAATAAGTTAATCTTTGGTGGATCATGCCTTAAATCTCAGCACTAGAGAGGTAGACATAGGTGGATCTATGTGAGTTCAAGGCCAACCTGGTCTACAGTCAATTACCAGAGAGCCAGAGCTATTACAAAGAAAAACCCTGTCTCAAAAACCAAGGCGGGGGAGGGGGGGAAGTAAAAAAAAATGTCATTCATATTTACCTCTTAATTTCCGTATGTAACAGAGAAGGAGTGCCTTACATGAATATCATGAGCAGACCAATGGGGACAGTAATTCTTTATTTTTTTTTCCTTTGTAAGTACGAAGTCTCAGCAACACAAAAATCTGCCTATGATTAACAATAGAGCTTAGCAGTGGTGTTGAATAGTGGATGAAATATTGGAAATCTTGAATCATACATTTTTAATTTTAATTAAAACATAATTGTATCATTTCCTCCTTTTCTTTCTTCCTTCCCACCCCTCTCATGAACTACCCACTACTTCTCCAATTTACCACATTTTTGTCATTATTGATTGTAAATATCGATACATGCACAGTCATGAACACCTTGTTCATTCTGTTTAGGATTGCCATGTGTATCTTATAAAGATGAGTTCTAAATTTTGTTTGGAAGTTTCATGAAGATAGATGGTTTTAGCTGTCATTGAGTGCCCCTCTAACGTTTGCAAACTTAACCACATATGGGTCAGGGGAAGGGGTTCAGCATGTGAAAGTGCTTGCCTTGAAATCTAACTTTAAGCCTTAAAACTCACATAATCATAAAAGAAAAGACCTGAGTCACAGAGTTGTTCTCACCTCACACTTCCATATGTGTGTCCTGAAATATGTGCTCCACAAGTATTCATACAAATCATCCATGCATACAAACACAATAATAATCAATACCTGTGTTTTGATTTTAACTGATATATAGTTAACAGATCAACAGTTACTCCCCATTATAAATTACAGACACTGTTCCTTTAGTTTTTTTTCTGAATGTTTTGAAGGCAATTCTTTTAAGAGTAGCCTTCTAATGTGTAAAGACATGGGTGGGATGTAGATGAACTCTTTAGGTGAAGGGCTAAGTTTTTCATTTTACTTCCAGATGTGTGATATTTCTTAGACAAAATGATGCAAATTTGGAGGATAGAAAAGTATGGTGCAAAAAACGTAAATGAAGGGTGACCATGAAAGAGAGAGAGAGAGAGAGAAAGAGAGAGAGAGAGAGAGAAAGAGAGAGAGAGAGAGAGAGAGAGAGAGAGACAGAGAGACAGAGACAGAGATAGAGACAGAGACAGAGACAGAGAGATGCAGAAACAGAGGGACAGAGAGAGAATTGTTCCATCTCTAATGAATCATGCAGAAGATTTAAAGGAGCCTGGATGTTCTCTGCCCTCTCCATCAAACCTGACATGGAGTACTGGGCTCTGTAGAAAACAGAATCTGTGTGAATTTTGCTCAGTTCTTCAGTCACAAGTTAGTACAGATGGACATAGGAACTGTTTAATAAATACTGGTTTCAACATATAGATCATGTGATATAACAAGGGATTTCTGTTGTAATCCAGAACCAACATGAAAAGGATTAAAGAGTCCTTCTGGAAATAGGAGTAAGAAATGGACAGGAAAAGATAGAAGAAGATAAGAAGAGGTAGGCTAGCCAATACTGTACCATACCCACGTGGGAGAAGTAAAACATTAGACAACACGAGGTCTAGTCACTCAGCCATCTTGAATTTAATGCTCATTCCTTTGTTCCCACAACAGGTAAAATACTTGGGGCAAACCCCTCCCCCAAACTACGTCGGTATAACAGTCCAATCAGAAACTTCCTTCTTGCAATGGAGGTGGAGCTACTGAATATAGCCGCTTCCACAACGCTGCGTTACTGTCCAGGCTTTGGGGAGGGAGACCACAGATTTCAAGGGATTTTATTGGTGAATAACATAGAGTTAGGGACATTTTGACATCCCAATTTATTAATAAGGATGGTCAAGTAACAATTTTGGATGCATACCTAGGAAAATTAAGTATATAATTGTTAATTCGTGATACCATAGTGTTGTAGTTATACATGGGTCATTTTTTCCTGATGATATTTTTGAAGTAGAATTGTTTATTAAACTAGTAAAATACAAACCTATAACCTCTTCAAAGGATAACCATTATAGACTATTATAACATATTTAAACCCTATTTAATTTTAAATAATGAATATTATGATGGCAACAAGGTTTGAAAGGGGGATCTAAAGAGAGAGGGCAGCCTGGGCACAGTGAACAATATAGATTCAGCTAGGGGCCCTGTGAGATTTCCTGCAGTATATATAAATATTAATTACTCAGGAATCATCAGGTGATAAGATATCAGCACCCCAAAGAAGGCACAGGTACAGATAGTTGGATTGTATGCAACAGTCTTCTGCAGTGGCACTTCTCACAGGTGAAAATAGAGTGACTAGCTGGAAGGATTCATTTTACTAATGTTAGATAATGACTCAAAATGATAGGCTTATTGAACCATCTCAATATCAGCTTCTCTGGTAGTCTTTCAGAATCTAACAAGTGTTTTCCAAAATGAGTATTATCAACCCAATATAACAGACTATGAAATGCAAGCTCCTATCCGTAACTAAGAAGCTATCTCCAACTGAATACTGCTTGCAAAAGACAAATTAAGTTCCTCCACTGAAAACTCTCTGGATAAATAAACACCACCTAAAGGCAGCTTCCATGATGGGCAGTGGATGGTCAATGCAAAATGAGCTCAGTTGTATTTCTACAGAATTTTTATTTCAGATTGTTTTATGGGGGAGATTTATTTTTTAGCTGAATTGTCATTTGCCTATATATTATGTTTTCTGATTATGTGGTTTCATTGTATTTTATGTTTTGTTTTTTAAATCTGTGTGTATTCCTTGTACTTTTTCTATGTTTTTATACTTGTTTGCTTGTCTTTGTTTTTGTTTTGCCTGGAGAGAGAAAGAAGACCTGGAATTGGATGAACAAGGATGGTCTGGGAGGAGATGGGGGAGGGTAAACCATACATAGAATGTAAGGTATGAAAAATATTTATAAAATATAGAAAATAATTAAGGGCTAGAAAGGATAAAGTAAATAAAAAGTCAAAAGAGTTTCTTGTGGTTTGTGTGTTGTTCTTCCATTATTCCAAACTTCTGGGCTAATAGAAGAAGGAAGACCAAAATGTGGACATTTCATTCCTTCTTAAAAGGGGGAACAAAATACCCACAGAAGGAGTTGCAGAGACTATGGAGCAGAGACTGAAGGAAGGACAAACCAGCCTAATATAGCTATCTCCTGAGAGGCTCTGATAGTAGCTGAATAACAGATGTAGAGGCTCATAGCCATCCATTAAACTGAGCACAGGGTCCCCAGTGAAGGAGTTAGAGAAGGGACTAAAGGAGCTGAAGGGTTTGCAGCCCCTTAGGACGAACAACAATATGTACTAGCTAGTACCCTCAGAGCTCCCAGGGACTCAACCACCAACCAAGGACTATACATGGTGAAACTGTTCTGGCAGCATGTGTATAGTAGAGGATTGCAAAGTCGATCATCAATGGGAGGAGAGGCCCTTGGCCTTGTGAAGGTTCTGTGCCCCAGTGTAGGGGAATGCCAGGGCCAATAAGTGGGAGAGGGTGAGGTGGCAAGCATGGGGAGGGGGGAGGCAACAAGGGGTTTGTTTATTTGTTTTTTGGAGGGGAAACTGGGAAAGGAGAAATCATATGACATGTAAATAAAGAAAATATCTAATAAAAAAAACCTAAAAAAAAGTCAAAAGAAAAAAGTATGTCTGTCTCACTCTGTAATTACAAATTCACTAGTGTGTGCATATATCTGAGTGTCCCTTTCTCCATATAGGGTATATGATATCAAAAGTATAATTTCTAATTATGTGTACCTTTTCTATATTTTACTTTTTAACCAAAAGATTTAAGAATTTTTTTCCTTTTTGTTATTTTAACTATTATTTAGATCATAGCGTATATATATGTATGTACATATATATATATGAATGTAATAACAATTAGTGAAATAAATGACTATCAATTTGAAAGAAACTGGAAGGAGTATATTGGGAGGATTTGAAAAGAGGAAAGAAAAAAAGAAATATTATAATTAATTTTTGAATGGTGGTGGCAAGCAGTATTAGCATTTCCTTAATGGCATTCTTTTCAATAGCACCTATGTTATTCAATCTCAGTTTTAAGGAAAGTAATGGTGATATTAGTTAATGAAATATTAGGATATGTATTTATCCAAGTTACTCATGCCTTCAAATACAAAAGTATTGACATTACACCAGTTGGGAAATAGAGTGTATAAATTTTACTTCAAAGATAGTTTTTCAATATTAAAAGAAGTTAAAACTTCTTTCACAAAATAAAAGATGAAAGCTGTCTTTCAGTATTTTCCAGTAAAAAGTATTCTTAGTAAACAAGGCGGACCATCCATGAATCAGCTTGGCCTCAGCTGGAACTTTCTTTCAACAATAACCTGTATTTAATAAGCTGGTACCCAGAGTGTGTGGCATGCTGGTTCAAAGTGATACTAAGACCTCGAGGAAGATCAAAGGGAGTTGGCCATGGATCTGAACTGTTAGACCTAGAGAGAGAAGTACATCTGCATGCACACAGCTGCTTTTTGTCCTGTTTGTATTGAAAAGAAAGATGTATTTTATTTTCTGTAACTGCTTGAGGATTTTAATCCGAACTTTCTTTCAGGCATAGATCTAAACCCCCAGATATTTTGAGGTTATGGAAGAAGGAGACGACAGATCTGCTGAAAGAGACAGAATGCTAGAAATTGTTTCAATAAAGTTTCAGGACTAATGGGGTTTAGCATGTGGTTGGGATAATGATAATTCTATTTTGGCTTAGTTGTTTTACTTAATTTTTATCAGAATTTTATACAATATATGTTGATCTTTTTTTTTTTTTACCTCTCTCAACTCCTCCCCTCCTCCCTACCCACTGAACTTTACATTCCTTCTCTTATTTTTTCTTTTTCAATAAATAAAAATACAGAAAAAAATTTAAACACTGAATATCAAAACAAACACATGGAAAAAAATAAGACTTCAAATCAGGATAATTGTAAAGTTTCAGCCTTGGTGCTTGGAGGCAAAAGGTGTCACTTTCCTTCTGTTCAGTGGTGTTCTCCTTTTCCTGCTACTGTTTTCACAACTGTTAGTGTCAATATGTTGGCCTGGGACATGTATTGTTGTTGATGTATTTCTTGCTGGTATGAAGGTAAAAGGATCACATAGCCTGTACCTATGAATATCTGTCTTATGTTTGTGGCTTAAAAAGCATGTAATTAAAGCATGTAATTACGTTAAACTATGTTCTTTTTGATTCAAAAATCAAAAGGGCACTTAAGAATCTAGGGGGTCTAAATATTAAAATAACAGTAGTTTGTATGTGTATGTATGCACGTGCATATGCATGCGCATGTGTGTGCACATGTGCCAATTCCCTTAATACTTAATACATTATTGGCAACCCCAGTAACTAACTGAAAAGAAATCACTAAGAAATGGACACCTTTGTGAGGACAGTGTATAAGGAACAAGAAACAAAGATGAAACATGAGACGATGCCTGGGAGGTGGAAACTGCACTTCAGGAAGGAAGAACCGAATTGTTTCAGAAACTACCAACACTGAACATGGAAAGCCCGAAGGGCAAGTGGTGTGATGATCTGACCATCCTGAGTCTGTGATGATCTGAGTTTGTGTGTAAGTGCCAGGATGGCAAGCGAGCTACTTCTCTGCATTTGCATTCCATGTTATTAAAGACAGAATGCTTCTTTTTAGGGAAAGCTGCATTTTCTGTCCTCACTATCACCATCTCTCTCAGTGATTGCAAGCTGCTATTTGAGGAAACACTGGAACCGCCCATTAATGATGTCATCCAGAGCTTGACTCTCCCCTTCTAAGTGTCTTAGACTTAAAATTTTCTTTAACACTATTTTATTTCATAGGTTTAAAAATAAGCTTTCATACAATTTATGCTAATTACAACACATTCACACTATTGTGCTAAGCGCTGGTGATAATCTAATAAAAGTACAACATGAGAGCAATATCAGGAAGTGTCTGAATGTGGGGGCAGGACTGAATATTGGGGAAGAACACTAAGGACAGAAATGAAAAATTCCACTTACTTCATAACTGTGCCTCAGGCAAGCTCCACTTTAAGTAGTTTCTAATGCTCCTGAGTCATAATAATGGTTATGAAATTTGGAGTGTTTCTCTGACATTGCAATTTGGCTAAAAAACATCTGAAAAATAGGCTGTGAGAAAAAGAACTCTTAGGATTTGTTTATATTAATACTTTCTCTTTCTCCATGAAAGACAAATACAATTTAATACAATGAGTAACCTCCTTTTATAGATACTACGTTTCCCTCTTTTTCGCAATGTGTTCTTGGATTCAAAGTCATTCAAAACATTGGTTATATCAATCAATCAATCAATCAGTCAGTCAGTCAGTCAATCAATTAGGGGATCTGGGCTTACACGTCCTTATACAGGAATTAGCTTTATAGGAAACATGCAAAATGATTAGTGATCTTAACAGGACTTGTCATGGGCATAACTTTGGGGATTTTTTTTCTTTGATTCTAAAAACTGAGAAGAAAGAGGAGGCCCTTGGTCCCGTCAAGGCTCAATGCCCCAGCTTAGGGGAATGCTAGGGCAGTGAAGTGGGAATGGTTGGGTGGGTGGGGGAGAACCCTCATAGGAGCTGGAGGAATGGGGGAAGGGATAGGAGGTTTGCAGAGGGGAAACCAGGAAGGGAGGTAACATTTGAAATGTAAATAAATAAAATAACCAATAAAAATGGAAAGGAAAAGAAGATGTAAAAAAAAAAAGTATCACTTAAGAGAAAATAAGAAGCAAAAGTTCGTGAAAACATACCTACTAGTTATATACTCTGATATAGTTGTGGATGTTTCCAGTGTTTTCATACTGATCCTTTTTTTTTTTTTTCAAGGCTCACTAACTTTCTCTTGGCAATGGTAATGTGGTTTTTAGGAATTCCTATGTGGATGGTTGAGGAGAAAATGGGATTTTTTTTTAAAGCCAGTTTTATATTTGGTCTTCTACTTACCTGAAAGGGACATAGTGTCTACATCTGTTTGTTCATGTATGAAAATGAAGCCAGTGAATGGCCTGCTTAACACTGCTTTTCTACAGAAATTAGAAGACAGTTACAGGGCATGGTGGGTGATACCCAGATATGTAGCAGATGATAACTTTCTTAGTTACTGTTCCATTACTGGGCTAAGATCCATGACCAAGGCAGCATATAGAAGAAAGCATTTAAATGGGAGCTCACAGTTCCAAAGGCTTCGTCAACAAAGCTGTGCTTTTCCCATGTTTATCATTGCAGGGAACATAGCAGCAAGCATATAGGCATGCAGCTAGTAGCTGAGATCTTACATTTGATTCATAACCGTGAGGCAGAGAACTGACTTGGAGCAGTGTAGGCTTTTGAAACCTCTAACCACACCCCAGGGACATACCCATAAATCATCCCAAGTGGTTCCCACAGCTAGGGTCCAAGTATTAAAATAAAATAAAGGAAATAAGTGGATGACATTCCCATTCAAGCCACCACAATATCAAAGCAGTATTCTTGACCAAATGACAAAATCTTGGTGACTGACTCTGTTGGCTTCTCTATTCAGACTTAGAAACTGGGTTTCTTTGACTTACTGGTTGCCTTTGAGTTGACTCATGGTCCTGGCAAAAATCGATGCTCTATGAGAGTTACAACCCTGTAGAAACCTGAACACACCACTGTATATTGACACAGTCAATAAAAAGCTTTCGGAAGCACCAGCTGTCACATGTGAAAACTACAATACAAAGCAATTTACTCTTGTTGCCTCAGCCAAGAAAATTACAGGAAAAGAAAAAGAGTTGTCATTTATGTCTCAGTGTTACTCTCTTTGTCTTTGATACGTTGCTAAATGATTCCCATAACAGGGATCTGTGTCAGTTGGGTGTAGTCATTTACCTGGGCTTGTTTGTGTCTGCCTTCTCTCCCAGGAAATACTGAAGTAGTATATACCAAGATCTTGAGGCTGCCATTGTCTTCCCATGTGCCAGATCATAACCCTCATCAGAAGAGAAGAAAAGAGCCAATTTGTGTTCACTCAATTGTGCTAACAACACTGTCCCACATAATTGCTGAGAAATTATGTGGATTCTTTGACTTTTACATTCACAATTCTTTTGTTTTGTTTATTCTAGCTTTTTGAAACAGGATTTCTCTCCTTAGCTGTGGCTGTCTCAGAACTCACTGTAGACCACACTGGTCTGCTTCTGCTTCTGTTTCCTGAGTGCTGGGATTAAAACTATACATCATGATACCTGGCTCCAGGCATTTTCTTCAAGTAGGTTTATTAGTTCTTTGAGAACTTCATAAAGTTATTGGGATCAAACTCAGTCCTTTCTCTCAAAACTTTCTGGATCTCACTCCCTGTCTCTTCCCACCTAATTTGTGTCCTTTGTAAACATCTCTCCATTAATGTAATTTGCACTGTACAAATATTCTTAGACATAGGTCCTTTTCCTGGAGCATGATCGCTATAATTAGGGGCTACCAATAGGTTTAGGGCTGGTCCTTCCAGCCAAACTAGCATCTTCATGCTTGGATTTGATCAGGTTTGACCTGGTACAGAAGGTAGGCATGTTCTCACATCTGTTGGGATTTCACAGGTCTGAGTTCCTTGCAGGAGCAGGCAGATGCTGTCCTTTGTAGTATTCCACTGCCTCTGAGTCTGTCTTCCACAGTGATTCCTGAGCCTTCACAGTGGAGCTACGGTGTACACATTCCCCTTTACATCTGGATAGCTGAATATTCTGAAGGTTTTTCATTCTTTGCACTTTGGCTGGGTCTGTGCCTCTTTGCAGATTATAGTGTACTAGAAACAGACATGTCTCTACAGAGTGACTAGATAGGCACTGATCTGTGGTTATAATGATAAACCACTAGGAGCTTCTTAATACTATACCTATTTAGGAGAATAATATCAGGAAATTCTCTTCTAGGGTCTATGATCAGTCTGGCAGTAGGTTCTTCATCTAATATTGATACCAGGCTTGGGTTTTAACTGGACAAGCAGTCTTAAATAAAAATAGAATCACTCATCAGTATATGTGTATGTGTATTTGTGCACACAGATGTGTGTCTGTGTGTAGTATGTATGTGTTTGTGGGTGTGTTAAAAACTTTAAGTGTTTGTGGGTATGTAACAGACTTTAAATCTTTAAGATAGATTTTGTTTGCATTTATTTTTCCTTTTTTTTTTTTTAGTTTACTTTTCAAAAGATAATCTCATACTACACAAATACCTTTTTATTTTCTTGCATGAAGGCAAAATGTTTAGGAAACTACCTGGCACAGAGCCAGATCTGCATGACAATGGCTCTCGCAGCAGCTGTTATTTTTCTACAGGGTTGCTGAGATGAGATTTTAATTTATTATATGAAAATCACAACTTGTGGTTGATCTTTTCAGCTGAGCAAAAGTTAGACATCAACAAATACTAGTCATTGTATCCAGTCAATGTATTTCTCCTAAGCACACCAGTTGTCTGGCCTTCCCAGTCGTGACAATATACTCTAAATGATTCCTGTTAAACCAGTGCATGCTGTCCACACTTTCTGGTAATCGACATACACCAAACTATGGACATGGATTTTTCAGAACACTTATCATATGTTCTCCTTAAAAGAAGACTAAAATATCAGCCTACTCTTTGCTTTTTTCATAGCAAGTCCATCATTAGAGACGGCAGGAGGATATCTGCTTATCTATTTGCTCTAACCCCTAGCTAACTCTAGTTAATTAGTAACCTGTAATAGGTTCTACCCCTGTTTGGTAATCACAAATATTCTGCAATTATTCCACTCACATTTGTAACACATCTGTCATAACAATTTCATACAACAAGAAAGTAGGGATTGCTATGAGGATATGGGACAATTGGAAGGAGATATTAAAGATTATTGTGGCATTGCCTTCATCAAGGGATTTCTTACTCATGACAACCTGAAGCTTTGTTCCAAGCGATGGTCATTTGTGTTTGGTTTATAATAAATGATTTTTGCTACCTTTCAGGAAAAACAAACATACAAAACCAATAGATTCTATTTAACCAGTAATAGTGGCATATGGTTATAAAGAAGAGAAGGCAGAAGAAACCTGGGGTGCCAACCTAGCCTTTATGAAAACCTTATTTCAAAACAGCATAAGTAACAAAAGAAGGGCAGAAGGGGTCAAAAAGAGCAAGACTGACACAGGTAACTGATAGGTAGATACATTAAGAAGTATAGCTTCACAGTTATCAAACTAGAGAAACCTACTGTATGGTAAACAAACGTTGAAAAAAATGTGTCTGCACAGACTAATTAAGTGAATTTTCAGGACTGTGAGGAAGATTGGGATGTTGTAGTTCAAAAGGCTAGTTACCTTATTTTGGGCTGTTGCTAGCCCTCTGCAAGAGCCATTCCTTATCTACTTCTGTGCTGTAGCCAATATATTGTGACAGACAGATTAAAAGAAACTTTTAGAATCAATTAACTTAGCTGTCTGCTAGCATACAGAAATCAAAAGCTATAATGACATCACCATCTTGGACCTCCTATAAAAAAGCTTTCTCCACCTCTGATATAGCCTATAGTTCTTCAAAGCTAGAAAAGCTTTATGAAACTGCACCACAATGGAATACGGAATTTAAAGTAACTTAAATCTGTATTACTGGGCTGTGGTCAAAATGATTCCAGAACAAACTCTTTTCTTTGTTCCCTTTAATACGAGAGCTTTTTTTTTTTTTTGGCATGAATAATATCAAACCTCTTGGGCAAAACACTGATGCATAGTCTTTAAGAGAAAGCTATTAGACAGTTGCATTCATGATCCAAAGGCTGTAAATTGTTTTATCAGAGCCCTGTTGATGATGTTTCAAAATGTAGTCACTAACCTCAACTATTTAGATACAGATGGAACATACAGAAGAATGATGTGCCCAACTTTTCTCATGTGATGACATGGACCTTCAACGAAAAGGTGGAAAAAGTGACACTTGAATGAGATAAAGAGATTTTGACAGGAGTTAAATGTAGGAGGAAGAAAACATCCTATTGCAGAAATCCCCGAGGAAAGTCTAGCAACCTCAACATTGTCCTATGTAGGAAACATTTCAAGACAATGGACTGCTAAACCCCACCAAGATGTGTATGGGAGGATAATGTTTGCTGAATATATCTGCCTTAGCGGTCTGTCACAAGACCACAGGATACTTGTAGGGAAAAGTTCTGCCCAACTGGCATATGGAAATAATCAGGGGTGGAGGGAAGAAGCACTTTTTATAGCAAGGCCATGACCCATATTCTTCTCCCACTATCAAATCTCCCCCCATTCTTTTCCCCAATAGCATAAGCAACAGTGTGGAAAACAGTGCATAAACTATGCTAACTGCTGGCAGCTGCTCATCTCATGCATGCTTTTGATTGTACATTGTCTCTTTCCATCACTGTTTACTCTGCTTACCACTAATCACAACTTTAAGATCTTGGGGAAAAAAAAGAAAAAACAACAACAACAAAAACTTATTTTGGAGTGGGGAGCCAAGTGTGATGCTGCTTTTTTCTGTTGCTTCAAAAAGTTGACTTCAAATGCCACTAGGCTCATTTGTGAAGCAAATGGGTACGTACATTCTGTCTTGGAATAAACCTATAAGTCTACGTAGGAGGAATCAACACTATAGCCAACAGGCTACTTCCAAGATACTACCTTGGATAATCCTATGGAAAATAGGTCAATAGGCTTCACAGCTCATAATTTTCCCTACATATTTCATTAGGAAGCAATTTTCTTTGTCAAACTTTTTTTTCCCTGTAAATTTTATAATAGGACACAGCTGCTTGTATACCCCCATATATGCTGATACAGTGTTGTATATAAATTGCTGCATAAAAACATGCCAAATGGGCAAAAAATACAACATGAGCAAAATTATCAGATTAGATTGGCAGATGCTTATATTAAACATGTCTGTTTACATTGTGTATGAAAGGTTTTCATGGGCTTTGATTTTAGATTCACTGGAGCATCTCTGTTTCTTTTATGAGATCTAAATTACACTAGTTATTACCGGTTTTAGAAAATGTAAGCTAAATTACAGAAATAATCATATGATTTTGCTATTTATTTTTCTTATTATAAAACACATCACAAATGTAGTAATAATATACTCCAGGAGTCTAACCAGTCACTCCTAGCTGAAGGTAGTCTCAGCATTACCCTAATTAGCTTGGATTTGGAAATCATGGAAAGAAATGAAAATAAATTTGAAGCTGTAATGATTTATGTTCCAAGGTCAGGATTTAAGGGCTCTTCTTGGATAGAAAATTAAATGGTGAGGGCACACATTGAACAAGGCCATTTGTTAGTGATAGGCCATATTTGACTGTATTTATTGTGTTTTTTTCAGTTTGTGTTTCAAAATCTTTTGGTAAAATGGTATAATCTAGTCAAAAGAAAAGCCTCCTGAGATTTCATGCATATATACATTAAGTACATATCTGTAAGCATGAATATACACATAGTACAAATAGAAGTACCCTCTCCTTATGATGGAGTAATAAATCCATTTTATGTTGAAAAGCTCATGAGCTCAGATTATATTCCATGCTTCTAAAGTACAACATAGATTGGCCAATGTTCTGAGAACACTTATTCATGGATATTGCCCATCAATATGCAATTCTGTCCCTCCAGCAAAGAATGAACACAATGTTAAGGGCCAGAACAAATTCAGAGATGAAGGATAGAGGAGGATCCTTTTATGAAACTCATTTCTGCGTATGATATGGGTAAAGTAATCTTGAGTACACAACAGCTGTGTTTTTGTGCACAAAACCTGCACACACAGAGATATGTGTGAACATAGGCAGGAGACTAGCTAGGAAGAAGAGTGCTTTAGAAATGAGAGAAGGATAGAGTAGTGGATAGATATTACCATAATACATTAGATGCATAAGAAATTGTACAAAGGCAAAAGTCAGAGCACAGATTTTATTGAATGTAGAATACTAAAATAGCAATGTATGCATCAAAAAGTTTAAGTCAGAAAAAAAGAGTCTCCTTTCCCCAATTTCAAAGTCAGAGAACAATATAGTTATCAACTATATCATGTTACTATCAAACAATGGATGTATATTTTGTGTTTCCCATGAAGAAACCACTTCTCTCCATGAGAGATGATAAAAAAAACACATTAATATCCATTCTAAAGTCACAAATTTTGTAGCATTGTTTCTGAAAGCATCCTTAGAACTTCTCAGGTTTCCAAATACCAGGACTGCATATTAGTCTTGAATTGCCAGATCCTTGAGAGGAACTTAAGTGGTCTATGAATGAGCAGAGGCAGAAAAAGTATGAAAGTTTTTCTGAAACACTCTAACATCAAATCTCTTATTATTATTTCATTAATCCAGAGAGTCTTTCCACAGCTATCTGGCCAAGCAAGGCGTTCTTTCTTAAATATAACACTGGAATGTATTCTGAGTGGGAAAGAGTATATCTTATTCTAAACATTTTTCTTATCTATATACTTTGTATTTCTGTTAAAGAAAATTTTATTGAAGCATATTTTTTTTTAAGTTACACAAGCTGTGTCTATTAACTCCCATCCTGTTTTTTTAAAAAAATGTAGAGCTGGAGAGATTGCTTAGTGGTTAAGAGCACTTGCTGAGTCTTCCAGAGGACTTGGTTTCATTCTCAGCATCCAAATGGTATCTCATAGTCATCCCTAATTCCACCTCTAGGGAAATCCTATTCTGTTAGTCTTGTAGGGAACAGATATATGGCATGCAGAAAAGCTAACATATATGAACATAAAAAATATTAGAAATGTTGACCCCCATTGTGAAATTAACCATAATGAAGAAATGGAAAATAGACTTAGAAACCTTCTTATATTGTTCAGCAGATTTTATGACTGCCTACTCTTGCAATAAGCAAGAGTTCTGACATCTTTCAATGCTAACTGGATTGACACGATTTTGAACATTATATAATTATATAGTTAGTACCTCTTGTTTGGCTTTTTTAAGATAATATTATGTTTTGAGATTCAGTCAAATTATAGCATGTAAGAATTCTTTTTTTCTATGTGATTTTAGTTTTCCGTTGGATAAATGTGCCACAGTTGAGTCATTTTGTGTTGAAAGAGATTTTTACCAATATTTTACAAATCACATGGCTATGGACATACTTGTATAAGATTTCAAGTTTGCCAATGTTAAGTATGGAGTATGTCTAGCCACTGAATTTTGCTCATTAAGTTTTTGTGCTGAAAGAAGATGATAGGTCTAATGATAGGATATTTTTTATCACTTGATATCCTCAGTCTTGCATTTGTGTGATTTCAGTGTTTGTAGTCATTGTGTTGTAGTTGAGAGTCCTTGGTGGTGTTGCTAATGGCACTGTTCTATCTCTTGAATATAGTACCATATTCCATTTAGAACCACGCCTCTTTTTGGTGTGTGTATCTTCTTCATTTGTGGGACTCTGGAACATTTCAATTACAGTCCATTGTTAGTTATATGTATTACATACAGCACTTGTTATGTTAATAGCATGACTGTTTGAAATAAGTATAAAAAGTAATAATGAGAATTCTGTCAACATTTCCTGTGCTGTACTTTCTAATTCTGATAGCACAATATCTGTGTATGCCACATTTGTCAAAAGAGTGTCCTAAATTATTTTCTGAATGCATATTTGCTTTAATTCACAGAATGGAAGTAAATCACTTCCCTCAGAGTTTAGCAGTACTTTTTAATAAATGTAGCAACCAAACTTGAATGTTTTAATGGAATTACCATTTACAATATTTCTTGACCACAGCCATGTAGCTTTAATTGCTGCATGTTTCTATTGAAATAAAGCTTGATGTCTGAAAATATGCAATGTGCATACTGTCATTTTTCTTTTATTTTGGATAGTGTTAAGTTTTGTTCTTAGAAGTCTTCAGTGGCATTTATAAAAGTTTATTTTGTAGCTTCCAAGTCTTGCAATTTTTTTCTTAAATCATATTTTATTATCTCATTATTATTGTTAAGCAGTAATATAAATGTTTAAGTTATTTGTCAATACTATGCAAACTAGATGATTTCTATATATTCGCAGCTGGTGGATTGTTGTTATTCCCAGAGTATGATGTAAAACTCACCTAGTGTTCTAGATTTTATGCATTTCTTTCAGACTCTTCACCTGCTTCTTCTATTTTATACCCTTACTTTTCCTTCCAAAATATTCTATCATTGTATTTATTTCATTCTTTAAAGATGTCCTCCTTTTGGATATAATTCATGAGTCTGGGGTTGTAAGATTAATCTCACTACTTTCTTTGTTAATTTAAACCTTTCCTAATATTTCGTATGTTGATATATTGGGTTATACTTTGGACTTATGGGTTGTGTCATGTGAGTGTTTTAGATTCAGCAAACTTTCTATAGATTTTTTTTTTTAAATTTATTTCTGGTGGGTTTTACAATGCTGTTACTTGATTGGGCATTTAAAATAAAATGTCTGTTAGAAACATGGTGAGGTCTCTGTTGAGAATGCTTGTTCTTAGGTGGCCTGTCCTGGGACTTTACAAAACCAGTTTACTCATATAGTATTCAGTAAACTGTTAAAAGATTTGTAAAGAGGTCTCTTCTGTGACCCTCCATTTATGGGTTTTCTTTTACTTTCCGTAGTACCACTGTTCCTGGAAATTTGAGGGAGTCTTAGTTGAGTTTTCATGTGTTACCTAGAGAATTTTGGTAATTCTCAGGGTTCTTAATCTTGTTGGTAAAAGGACTTAAAATTAGACTCAAAAGCAATTTATAAACAATTTGTATTTGAGTTTTCAAGAAAAATCCAAGTCCAGGCAAGCTTTACATCTTGGTCTATAGCATGAAGATAGAGACAAGAGAAAACCGTATTGTTTGATTTAAGCTGGCACCAAGGACAGTTATGGTGGCAGGCAGGCCCAGGAGCTGCTTCAGAGAAAGAGTATGGAAGAACAAGAGTCCAAAAGAGTACACTTATCCTCTGGTAAGCATGCAATAGGAAGAGATGGGAGAGAAGAAAAGGGAGCTAACAAAATCCCATGATGGCTCTATAGCACGTGCCCAGAGAGAAGGAACTGTGGGATGGAAAAGTTAAGTATCTCATTAAAGCTAGCAAATAAGCCCCAGTATAGGCGAATGCCAGGGTGGGAATACAGGAGTGGGTGTGCCGGTGGGTGACACCCTCATAGAAGCAGGAGGAGGGAGAGTGGGATCGGGGGTTCTGAAGGAGAAACCTGAAAATGAGATATCATTTGAAATGTAAATAAATAAAATATCCATTAAAAAGTATCTCATTAAAAAATAATTATTCGTACCATCTCTTTAGCATCATTTATGGCAAATCATCTTAACTGAAGGATGATCCCCTAGTCAGGTGACTGACCTACCCAGTTTCATTAACACTCAAGGCAGGAAATATTGCCACATCTCTAACCAGAGGTAGATTATATTCTTTTTGTTAAAAGGTAAGAGCTTTTCCCTAGTGGGCCTTTAGAGCTACTACAACACAATTACTTCCTTCTGAAGCTTGAATCCAGGAAGTGCATACATTTTCTGAGTGTTCCTGTCATTCTGCATATAATGATATATAACTTCCCTTCTGGAGTTGTATAACTTCTCCTCTACAGTTAACAAATTAAGGGTCCTCTTCTCAAAGTGGCGGTCCTTTAAGCTACTTTCTCTTTTCTATGAAGTCCTTGGGTAAGTGCTTCTTTTGTACTACTCCTACATTTTCTCTTTCAGTTAGGATAATGAGATTTGGTAGAATACTCTTTGACTCTTTAGGATTAGGTGCTTTTACTTTTATTTTCAATATTAAATGTTTTTACTGTAAGATGAATACGTACACAAACACACATTTATCTACTTTTAAAATATATAGCTTTACACAGGGTCCCCAATGAAGGAGTTAGAGAAAGGACTAAAGGAGCTGAAGGGTTTGCAGCCCCTTAGGACGAACAACAATATGAACTAACTAGAACCCTCAGAGCTCCCAGGGACTAAACCACCAACCAAGGACTATACATGGTGGGGCTGATTGTTCTGGCAGCATGCATATAATAGAGGATTGCAAAGTTGATCAATGGGAGGAGAGGCTCTTGGCCCTGTGAAGGTTCTGTGCCCCAGTGTAGGGGAATGCCAGGGCCAATAAGTGGGAGAGGGTGGGGTGGCAAGCATGGGGAGGGAGGAGGCAACAGAGCTTTGTTCTTGTTGTTTTTTGTTTTTTTGTTTTTTTTTTGGGGGGGGGAGGGGAAACTGGGAGATGAGAAATTATATGACATGTAAATAAAGAAAATATCTAATAAAAATAAAATAAAATAAAAAATATATAGCTTTATTAAAAATATCACTGGACTTTCTTTTGAACTAAATAATCCCTTGTTTTACAAATATATTATTTTCTAATTATTTTTGTTATTGTTTTGCTTTGGTTTTCCATTCTGTTTTGTTATTACTCTTGTTTAAAGACAAAGTCTTACTTTGTGGCCTTTCTGGCCTGGGTTTATAGACCAAGTAGACCAGACTGGTCACAAAATAATACAGATCTGCTTACCTCTACCCCTAGTGTGCTAGTATTAAAGGCTTGTGTCACTTTACTCAGTCTGAATAACACTTTAAGGAATAAGATACATAAGCTTATTGACTGTATTACTACTTGGAACTTAAATACGTAGTGAAATTAATATGTTTCCCTGTCATATGATCATACCATTGAGTGCATATCTGAAAGATTTCTGTTTAAAACAACCTCTGCCATTTCATGAATTGTATGTCTGAATATCAATCAGGTGCATTTGTAAACAAAGTTCATATAGAACTCAGCTGGAGCTCAATCTTCACCAAATGTCTTTAAACTTACTGAAGACAAAAGAAGAGGTAAAGAGTCTGAGCATATACCATTTCCCATGTTATACTGAATTGGCAGGAGAAATATATAACTGAAATGCTAGAAACTCTTAAGTAAGGCAATATCGGAATAAAAGAAAGATTGATATATGTGTTATTTCATTAGAGATAACCTTTAAAGGGCATGTATTACTTTATACAGAAATGTGCTGATGAATACATTTCAGAAAGAGAGTGCAAACATTGACTGATGGGTAAGGAAATATGTGGTATGCTCAGAGATGGTATGGGAAATATATTTTATTAGAATTTAATGTGCTATATGAGAATAGTAGAAACAGAAAATGAAGACTGAGCTGAAACTTGGTAAAAAACATAGATAGGACTACTTGGAAAATATATAGATAAAAAAGGTTTGCTACTTTTGGAATATTGGTTGCTTTTCATTTGTGTTATTATCTCATTACTATGACCAAGTACTGAAATAAAGGAAATTATAGTTTTATTCTTTGTGAGAGAAGGTACCTTTAATAGTTAGTTCCCCCACACCCTTCATTCGGTCAGAATAGCAATGGTGGCTGATTTGGATGAAAGAAGGGAGATGTTTACTTCACGAAGTAATGGAAATTATATGAAATGAGAATGATAGGGTGTTGTTCTCTTTATATTGTTTTATTTAAAAACAGTCACCTAGTTTGATGGTGCTGAAGATTTCATGGTAGGTTTCTGTATTCAGGTAAACTTCATGTCACAGACAGACCCACAGATACACCTTGCTAATCTCCTAGGTGGTTCTATATCCAGCCAAGTTAACATCGAATCATCACACCACTTTCATAATGATTTCAACGGGAAATTTTCCATAGAAGTGAAATAAAGAGATAATTGAAGGAGTTGACAGCAAGTTGGAGTGTTTCCTGGGGATACTTTGTGTATGAACGGAAAGGAATCGCCAAGATACATCAGGAGTAGTTACAGAACTTAATAAGTAAATAGTCACAAAGGGAAAAATGGGATACACTCAAGAGTAGCTTAGTTTGAAAAATTAAAAACAGGGTAAGTTTAGTTTAACAAATGTTGAATATTCAGTAAAAGTATATTATAATCAGAAAGGGGCTGGAGATAAAGGCTCAGGTTAAATATAAGTACGAGGGTAGCAAGCATGTATTTAGAGTCATCTGACTAATTATAATTAATAATAATTGCAGCTAATATCGATAAACTGTATGCCAGGCATGCTGCCAAGTGCTTCACACAAATAACCTACCTCATTTACTCATCAACAACGTCTATGTGTGTCCTAGTTTTTATTTCCAAATTATGCACAAAGAATGTGAGTCTCGAATATGTTCTTTTTCCAAGGTCATACAAATGATAAGTGATGGTTCTAAGATTTAACTCTTATAAAGACAATGAATCTCATCCTTTCTGTCTCAGTAGAAAGCAGATGCTAAGAAATCAAACTGATGTCGAGATCTACTGAAGTCGTTAAGAGACATTGAGCAAAGAAGAAAATAAAAATTTCTCTCAGTTCTTTTTCATTATTTCATTTTCTTTTTGTTAATATTTTATTGTATATCTTATTTATTTACATTTTAACTGCTAGCCCCTTTTGCGGTTTCCCCTCCACAAACCCCGTATTTCAACCTCTCTCCTCCTACTCCTATAAGGCTACTCCCCCATGCATCCACACACTCCCACCTCATTGTGCTAGCATTCCCCTACACTGGAACATCAAGCCCTCACAGGACCAAGGGCCTCCCCTCCATTGATGCCAAATAAGGCCATCCTCTTCTATATATGCACCTAGAACCATGGATCCTCTTTGGTTGATGGTTTAGTCTCTGGGAGCTCTGGGTGGTCGGGTTGGCTGATATTGATGTTCTTTCTATGGGGTTGCAAACCCCTTCAGCTCCTTCAGTCTTTCCCCAAACCCCTCCGTTGGGGTCCCTGTGCTTAGTCCGATAGTTTGGCTGCAAGCATACTGCAGATGATATGATAGTATAGTTAAGTGATCCCAAAAATTCCATCAGAGAGCTACTACAGCTGATAAAAAACTTCAGCAAAGTGGCTGGATATAAATTTAACTCAAACAAATTAGTAGCCTGCCTCTACTCAAAGAGTAAATGGGCTGAGGAAGAAATTAGGGAAATGACACCCTTCACAATAGTCACAAATAATATAAAATGTCTTGGTGTGACTCTAACAAAGCAAAAGAAAGATCTGTATGACAAGAACTTCAAGAACCTAAAGAAAGAAACTGAAGAACATATCAGAAGATGGAAATATCTCTCATGCTCATAGATTGGCAGGATTTATATAGTAAAAATTGCCATCTTGCCGAAAGCAATCTACAGATTCAATAGAATCCCCATCAAAACGCCAACTCAGTTCTTCTCAGTTCTTTTAACGAAATTATGTGTACTCTCCAAACAGGACTATCATCTCAACATAGAAGGTGAGCCCTTGTATCTATCAGCTTTTCATCACTGTGATAGTATATCACAGAAAAATAAAGTTCAAAGAGCAAATGTTTACATTGATTTTTAGCCTAAGGAGATTCAGTCCATGGGTCTGTAATACATTCTCGGGGCAATACCAGCATGGTATAAGTGTGACAAGAAGGTCTGTTCATTTCAAAGCAATCAGGAAATAGGAAGACATGCAGAAGGGGATGGGGATTAAAAAATAAGTCCACCTATAACTACTATAGAATGAACTTCCAATGACCTAAGAAAACTCTATTAGTTTCTTCTACCTTGTAAAATTTCCACCACCTCCAGAGTCCACCTCATACTGGGGAATTAAAACTTAGCACATAGTCTTTAGGAGACATCTGCAAACAAAACTATATCAACAGTTAAATAATTAGAATTTTTACTATACCTTTTTTTTTTTTAGTTATTTCTTGTACCTTTTGAGATTACAATATAATTATATAAATTCCCACCTTCCCTTTCCTCTCTTCAAACCCTCCCATGAACTCCTTGTTATTTTTCCTGTTCATGGTTGGCCTCTTTTTTTTTCTTTTTTACTATATGCATATATAATTTGTACTACCTGAAAGAGAGAAAGAGGGAGGTTGCATAGGATCAATAAACTCCATACAAAGTAAAGACCATAGAGATGCTTTAAAGAAAATTAGGAGACACTGTATAATGGAACATAGATATAGTTGCAAATGCCCACACATAATGAGTATATACTATATATAATTCCCTTTTACTTTGTGTTTTATCACTGTGGATATCATTTATGAGTGATACTACTATCAGTGAGAAAGAAGTAATGGGTCTTTATGAATGAGGAGATTTGCCATCTTCATGGCTATGTGTGGCTTTCACCAATAGCTTCGCAACTCGTGGGTGGTTGATACAAGCATGAAGCTTCAAAAACTTTTAAGAGTGAGTGCCAGATAATTAATGCCAAGCTCAGTATATTAACTAGCTGGACCTGAATAACAGGAACCTTTCTCTTCTCATAATAGTCATCAAATACAATAGGTGACATTTTAAATATTTAATAAAATATGAATAATAAATAACACTGTAAATAAAAGGTCAAAAGCTGCCTAACACTGGGGAACTCTCACACTTGAGGGGAACAAACAGGAATGCATTTATGCTACGCCATTACCCTCTGTGGTCTCCAGGGGACAGCCCCACCAACCTGAAAGGCCTTTCTTATTTTTGTTTTATTTGCTTTTAAGAAGAATATAATTTGAAGATGTTTGAACTCTAGAGGTCTGGAGTCTTTATTAAATAAGAAAAATAATTAAAGTGTTTAATCTCAATGACCATAGTTGTGCTTACATGTGAAACTAAAACACTCAGGTTTCAAGTCTTCCATTTGGTCTCCTTGAACAGGTGAAATGCTGTATCGGTTGCATTCTCCCTAGGAGCTTTTAAAAACCTGTATTATTGTCATTCTGTTTCCAGACTAATATAATCCTGGATCAAGTGGAAATGAGTAGTATATAGATAAGACACTGGCTAAGAATAATAGTGGACGTAAAAACCAAAGGCTAATGGCAAAGATAGAAAAGAAAGTTTGTTAATTATCACATAGCCCCTATCTGAAAGTTGATTTTTTTTCCTTTCCTATTTCACACTAAGGCGGAGTTTGCTCCAGTGGCTTGTTTCCCATCCTCGTCACAGTCCACAGTAGAAATGCAGAAGTACTAAGAGGAAAACCGTAAAAATAGCACAGTGTTATCTTAGAAGTTTGCTTTGGGTTCACTTTACATTGTGGTATCTCTGGCTTATGAAAAATAAAACATGTATAGTTTTCTCTGACCAATTTGATTTACTTTTTAAACAATGCATTCTAAAATAAAGTTGCATTTAAACTCTGTAGAGAATTAAGACTGTTTCTCTGTCACAGAGATGATATAGAGTACTTTATTTTCCCTGGGATGATGGCAATTAATGCTCACTTAAGAAACAACTAAGGATTCGTCCCCGCCCATCTTAAATTAAGTTCATTTTCATACCAGATGTGTTATTAAAACCAATATATTTTGCAAATCTCATACTCTGAATATTCAGAATCTTTATTAAGGAGTAAGGAATACTGAGAATTGAGCAGTGTATTTTATACAAATAACATGCAAAATGATGTTTTAAAAATCCAGACACTCTTTCCTTTTTACTCGACTTCTATCTATTATTTATTCTGAATTGTGTTTTTATTGTGAAATGTTTGAGAAATCTGAAGCACAAACAACATATGGAGGACTAAATATTTTGTAGGCTTAATGATGTATTAGTATTTTGCTTTGTATGAAATTCTAATCACCAGATATGTTTATCACTGCAGATGGGATGTGCAGGCCCCTGATACCCCAGGGGATTAGAAAATCCAAACATCTGTAACAGTGGGAGAAAGAAAAATCCCAATGCAATGTACAAAATTTAAAAGAATGAATTAATGAGAGAAATGAATGGAAATAAAAGTTTATTATTAATACCATCTTGTATATATAATTACCAAGGAGCCCTGTGTGCCTTACAGATCTTGATTCCATCCTTTAAAAATGTAATGAGATCTTAAAACACAGTGTAGATGTAAGTTGGGGGAATGTGAAATACTCCTCAAAGCATTTTTAGTTGGATAGCTTGGAACTGAGATAAAGAATTTCCCATAATTAATGCATTCCACATCTTAGGCTATTTATACAATAGAAGCACCTGCTTTATAATTGGCTGTTTTACTAAATTCAACCAGATATTTTCTAAACATTTTATACCACATTAATTGGGAAACATAGGCATGAAGGTTGCTATTCTTACATGTTATTTACTAGTCTAACAGAAAGGAGTCAAGACATGATGGATCTGGAATATATATTCATTGCAATTTGTTCATAAAAGAAATTCCCTGTATTATTATTCTTATAATTCTTATCTCTCCAATAAAGCCAAGCACAGGGCTTTATTGGATGATAAATTAGTATTCACTTATGTGAGCCATGTTAACTTTTAGAAAACCTTTTAGAAGGACCTTTGTTAGGAGATAAGATAAAGAATGGAATTCATGGGTCACAGAAAGACAAGGAAGCAGTGGTCCCTGCCATGGAAAGGATTTAGTTGTTCAAAATTAGATGCGATAGATAGATAGATAGATAGATAGATAGATAGATAGATAGATAGATAGATGGATAGATAGACAATTTTCAGGTAAAATTTAAATACTCTAAATTGTAGCTAAGGTTCAGTTTCATTATTGGCTCTGAATTCACATCATTCTTAGAAAAGGGCTTACTCAATTGTGAAAGGTTGGTAATAACATAGATTCTAAAGCTGGCCACCTGGCTTTGCTTTGCAAACTGCTGATTAGTAGCTGCTACTTAAGGTAAGAGATTGTACAGTGATTCAGGTTTTCACAGCGATGAGATGTGAGGACAATGAGATGGTCTTTGGGTAAGATGAGTCAGGGAGTAGAATATTTGCTGCCCAATTTCACCAACTGAGGTCTGTTGTCAAGATCCACATAGTGGAAGGATACAACCTGCTCTCCAGTTCTTCTCAGATTTCCACATTCACCAAGAAAGAAAGAAAGAGAGAGAAAGAGAGAGGGGGGAGGGAGGGAGGGAGGAAGGAAGGAAGGAAAGAAGGAAGAATAACATTCAAACAATTAAGAAAACTGTTTTAGAACAAAATTGTAAGGATTAATACATATGTGTGTACATATATACAAATATACTTATGTGTAATGTATATAAATTTATATGTGTGCACTTGTGTGTATGAATCAACATTACATGTATATATAGATTAGAATATTGTAATGATCTCACAGCATCCATTCAGTGTGGCTTATTCAGTGTAATTCCTATTCCAGGAGAACGAATGCTACCTTCTGGTATCCTTGAACACAGAACTCATATGCATGCACATCAACACTAACTAGCCCCCAAAAATGCATCCCTCTACACACAAATAATTTAAAGAACATAAAATAATGTTCATAAAATTATTCATTATTCATAAAATAATGAATTCAAATGAGCCAAATTGAATCTTTATGTTAAAATTTGATTATTGTTCTTCATCATGTCATGATCATTATCTTCTTATTCATAAGACTATGATTTCATTATCTACATCTCTAGTTTGTAGAAAATGAACATAAAAAACAAGAATTTATATGCACAGGAACTGAAGTTTTCTCATACTTGACTAAGAAGATTGTCACTTGTTCTAAAGTAACACAGAAATGAGCATCAAGAACAGAAGTCCATATTTGATAGTCATAATCTGGGAAGACTGGTTTGAAGATACAAATGCAAATCACAATAATAGGTATTATAATTGGAGCCCTTTTTTGTTTCTCATTTTCTGAATGACATATTCTCTCAAAAAGGGATCATGATTATCTGAGTGTTATTTAAAGAAGAAGAGGGCTCAGAAAGCTAGTGTCTTCTGGCCAAATCAACCCGATATTTGTTTTAGTGAATAAAGTTTTCTTTGTACCCAGAGACCCTTAGTCTGCTGTGTGCTGTCGATGACTGCTTTCATTCTATACTGACCAAGAAAAGTAATGGGACAGAGATTGAAAGTGTGCATTATTGAGCCATTGAACCAATACATTGCTAAACCTGAAATTTGAGGGTCAAAATCTATCACTATAATATGAGCAGCTTTACTCAATTCATAGTATCCTATAAACTCAGCATCTTTTCAATTATAGCTTCTCATTGACTGTTTACTGTTAGCTGCACGTGTCTACATGTTACTGTGCTTTAGTTTGGAAATCAAGAACCATAGATGGCAAATCTTCCAAACACTCACAGGATTCATGAAGTGGAAGAACTGATATTAGTGAATTGTTCATCTAGATTACATAGCCGTTGATGGTTGTGAACTCTCTGCCATTCAGAATAGTTGCCACATGGAAAAAAGAATTTATGATAAGATGGCAATGCTGATTGTTTGAAGGGAGTATACTTTAAATATCAGAATTGAAAGAGACCCTTGGAAAAGCTTACTCAAAATTTCAAATTTGTTAGTATTTTTCGGCATAGAAGACCCTTTTATGGTTGTTTAAAGTTAATTTCAAAGGATCATTTCATGGCAATACATTTTGTAATTGAAAAAAAGTAAGCTATATATTATGTGATGTTTCTGATTATAATTGAAATTCATATATTGCTAATTGAAAATGAAATATGTGTGAGATACAATTCAGATTGATGCTTCACAGTGATGTAGCACCATTCTTTCAAGCAGAAATATTACTAGATGACCATTAGTCCCTAAAACACAAAGCAAATCAAAACTCATGGTTTCATACATTGGAAGCAACACCTGCTCACTAGTATTATGCAAAAGCTTACATGTATTTCACATACCAATTTCACATATTCAAGAATGTTTATATTTGGGGGGCAGCCTGTCATCATACAATGTTCCCAACAAACTTTCCTAAGTAGAATCCTATTATTTTTCATATTTCTTTTTTTAGTATAAACTAAATTTGGAAGAAATATTCTTCATATGTGTATGAAGAATATACACAACACACACACATACCCCCACACACAAACCCACATCAAAGTTCATGTATACATACTCTTAGAAATAATGTTACTAAGTGGGAAAAACACAAACACATTTTACAAAGTTAATATAGACTTTTTAAATGAGGAAAACGTGCTTTATTTTTCTTCCTAAAAAAAAATATTCAAAGGATGTGTTATTACCAAAACTGTGTTACTTTCAAGGTTGTTAATTTTGAAGAATATGTTTTTTTTATTTCATTTTTGTCCATTAAATACGAACACTTATCCAGGGTAAACTGAGGCAGAGGAAAAGTTTACCTTTTGAAACATGCAACAGTAACACTATCTAGTCACCCCAAAGGTAGCAAGAGGTGCAAAACTGAAGGCTCTTTTTGGCCTAAGTTTTATACGTGGACTTACAAGTTTGTTTAAACTGATACACATGCCAATTACTATTTAAACTGTTCAATCCCGGGCTTATTAAAAAAAATAATACATCATTGTAAGGAAAACACACCTGACAGATTTTCAACTAAATGATAGATAATGTCATGGATGTTTTCTTGTACCAAAGTGAACACATCATTTTCTCAGCTCTCTAGTGTTATGAGTGGCATTTAGTTTAAAGTTTTCTGTCTTTTCTAGCATTCCCAAGTGATTTGATTTTCCCATTTTGCAAGGAGGCCTGCAACCATGACAGAAAAGGTTATGTCCTTCAGAGTCAACTTTCTCTGAAAAACAAGTTCTTGGCAGAGCTTTTTTATCAGCATTGACTAAAAAATATGGTGTTCCATGTCAGATAAATTTATCTATAATCTCCAAGCTGAGCTTAAAAATGTAAATTGAAGTGGAGTACATTTGCAAAGCAGTTAGTACCTGATGATGGTGGATGGATATCTTGCTGCAGTGAAAGCAGTTAACAAGGTACCACTGTGTGCAGGCACATGTGTATCTCTATACATGTTAAAATCTACCAAAATTGTAAGAATAGCATCAGGTATTATGGGCTGACATTTCATTTGTATTTAAAACTATCTAATGTATGAATTATATTCCCCACTAAAATATTAACTGTATAGTATACTCAGAGCTTGACTCAGAACCAGTCACCACAAATTTGTCACCTACTGTTATTTATCTGAGTCGAGGAATTGTATTTTGTCAATGAACCGTGAAATGTGTTATGGCAAAATGCTATGCTAAAAACTGATCACAGGAAATTCATGTGGTAATAAACCTGAACGATTCAGTACCTTAAGACAGCACCATTCTAAGCAAACTAATACTTCATGGATGTTCAACAGATAACAGGCACCATAGGTCTCTGCTTGTCAACTTTAGCAAGATAAATGATTTCATGAGATTTGTGACTAAAAATATCTATTCGACTCTTTTTTCCTTCATAAAAGGCAAGTTCACTCTGGTGCCTGAGTTGAATTTCTGTGTTGTAAAACTGTATCATCTGACGGCTCTTAAATGACAAACCAGTTGTAAAGGGACTGAAAAATAATTTCCAAGTCCTCACCTTAGCTATATTCATTATTAGAACTGGAGCCAGTTACGAAAACCTCACAATCTCTATCTTTGCCCAGGGACTCACTCTGCTCTTTCCTGGTTCTGGAAAGGAATGTGGTCTTCTCTAATGATGTTTAATGTGATCCAGGGTTTGGACCCCAAATTCTTCTTCAGCTCCTTAGGTTAGTAGGTTTGTATTATTACAGTGTTACCAAAGCCCCTTTAGGATTCTGTGTAAAATTAAACTGCGTGAATCTTGTAGGAGGTGCAGACCACCAGAACTACAAGGAATAGGAACTAAAGATTTGTTCCTGTCACTCCATCCTATTCACAGACTGGACTTCTCTGTGTTTAAGATAAAAATGAATAAAAATTGGTTACCTTTCATATTGATCTGAAGACACAAATGAGTATATGTAAATATAATATTCATATAGCTATCTTAGGAAAACTATTGGCCAATTGTAGGTAGCCAGTAATATAAATCCATGTTTCAATAACTTCTTAGCCTACATACTTGCTTCCCTTTTTCTTCCTCAGTGCCATCTTGGATTAATTTGGACTGTCTAATCCACTTTGGCTGATTTTATAGTATAAATCAGACAGAAGCAAGCATGTGGAAGAAGTGACATTTAATCCCCCTTTCTACCAGAGGGTGAGATGTCTTTGAAAGGCAGGTTGTTCGTACTATTGATTTTATCAGACAATGATGGTTACCCACTATTTGACATCCTTATCACTTCTAAGAAAAATAAATTGTGGGTATTTTTGTAAACAAACAAACAAGACATTTTAATAATCCCCCATTTCCCTCTCCTCTACTCTGATATCCCATCCTAAGCTTAAACTATCATTTTTCATCTGGAATATGTTAATGCATTCATAGGAAAACTCTGTCACCATACAAGACATTAATTAGTACATTTTAAGTGCTGAAATAAACTGCTCTGCCCTGCACAAGGCCACACTGATCTTCCCTCTGCCTTGGGAAGGCCTCTATTGCCTCTTTTGTGTATGTTGTCTGTGTGCACTCTCCTACCACCTTAGCCCAAGCTCACCTGTCAAGTCCCATTTTGTTCATTTCTTTTTCAGGGAAACAACTCCTGAACCTTTGATGGCATATTACATGCTTGCTTTGTTTTCTTTCCTGGTTTCTGTGCTTGCTTTCCTTAGGACCACCAATGCTTAAAATGATGCAGACATTGGCTTAATAATTTATTGTTCTTGTGTCCTGCTAACTAAACTAGAAGCCCATTGAAGATTTTATTGTATCCTCCCTATACTGCATACAAATAGACATGCATATTCTAGACTCAGTAAGTATTTTCAAATTAATGGAAACACTCCATGATACTCAAAATACCAAAATAAACCATGAATGGTCTATTGTTTACCATCATTTTAGTCTCCCTACCCCATATGCTGTGTAATGAAGTGGGTCCTGAGATGGAGAATCCGTAGATTCAAGTTATAACCCTAATTTGTGGCATCATGCAAACTTCCTTGAGATTCATTTAAATCAGCTGCAAATTTTGTGGCTTTCACTAAATAATTATAGTCTCTTTCATTTCTAAATTTTCAAACTTTTGACTCTGTAATCCTCCAAATTATCTCATTGACACCAATGATTACCTTCTTTGACTGCCAATTACCACTATCACTACAGTAAGAATCTCTGTGCCTTTTGAGGACTGTGTGAGGATATCTGCTATGACAAAATGTCAAGTCATGTTTAAATGCATATGTATTTTATTCAACTAAATAATAGTTATATTTGAAAAATAACAAGAGTATTTGAACACATGAGATGCAGATACTAAGTCAAAAGAGGCTTACTGTGTGAAGAGACTGCAGTCCCTCTCAGACTATTCATCTCCCCTAAGCTTTTTGTGCTCACCCCTCCATCTTTGTCAATGTGTCCTCAATAGCTCCCCACAAATCTTTAATTTGCAAAGTTAGATTATGTAGTGCATGTTTAACTGATTTATACATGCCCCCTGATTGTCTCTCTCAACATTTAACAGGTACTATGCCTGTCCTCTATTTTTATAGCTGACAAATAATAGAGAATTGAATATGCTTCCAAAGGTCACCTGGGATAGATGCATAGGCAGGGATGGCTTCTCTATTAAACATACTAGACACAGTGCCCAGAGCTCACAAAAGTCTTAAATTTGTAAGCCTGTGCAGAGTATATGTGTGTGTGTGTGTGTGTGTGTGTGTGTGTGTGTATCCATACAACCACATGTATGCATAGAGGTCAGATGACAACTTGGGTACCAGTCCTTGTCTTCCACTTTATTTCAAACAAGCCCCCATTTATTATCATCAGGGTCTGTGTATGCTAGACTACCTGGCATATGAGCAATAGGGGATTCTCTAGCTCCGCCTCTCCACTCTTGCTAGGAACACTGGGATTATAGAGGAAAGTTAACATAACTGGCTTTGTTTGAGTTCTAGGGAATCCCACATTTTTAAAAGCTTATGGGGTGAACATAATATCCTCTGAATCATCCCCACAGATTTTAAATTTTCTTTTAAATGAGATGAAAAACTTCAGTGTCAGGTGAGGATGGTGGCTTAACTTAATGTTAAAGTATTTCCTTATACCGGCAATGTCATAGAGCGCATTACACACATGCACATACCCTCACACATTGCACACACAAAGCACACATACACATAGAATTGAATGTAGTCACAGTATTTTACTATCCGATTCAAGTGGCTCAATGACCCTTTATTTGTTAGTTTTAGGTCAGCTCTTATTAGTGCAATGTTAACAATTGTTGTGTACCCAGGTTTATATGTTTTACCAGACTTGTGATTCCTTTGCCAGATATTTTAGAGCTTATCCCTTAATTCTGCCATTGAAAATTTACACATTGCCTTTCTCCCCAAAGATGTTTTCTTCCCTAAGGCAAATTATACTTTCTTTCTCCCTAATCCCATTCCATTAAGTTTTCACAGCTAACTGCCATTATGGATTGATAAAGTGGCTGATTTTGTGCTGAGTTTTGTACTTGAACACATCTTTTGAATTATACCAAGCAATCATTAACTTTCAAAAGGTTTTTACGTAGGTATCTTTCATATGGTATTGAATGTTGTACTTTTGTTACAAAATAAATCAACTGAGTATTCAGCCTAGTAGAGGGAGATGAAAATTCTTTGGTTCCCAAGCAACATATACCTGTCTGTATTCACAGTGATAGGTGCTCTTTCCATGAGCACATCAGGACTGAAATTGCTAGGAAGATATTGAATGACAAATTGTTTCATATAATATGATCATAACACACTGAATGATGGTTTGATACAATATAGAATTTAATTAATATGAACCATTTTAAAATCCCCTTTCTCTTAGGAGCTTTACAAGAATGATATGTTGAAAGACAGTACTGCCATGAGCGACAATACTAAAATTCACCTCTGTCACCAGTCTTTCAAACGACTTCCTTTCTTTTTCTCTACTTTTCATCTGCCTACTAATATTTTTAAGTAGTACTAGGCATTGCAGCGTCACAGACCACGTGCAACAAAAGCGATTTTGAATCATCACAAATTACATGCTATGCATACCAGCTGGCCTGACAGATTTTAATTTTTTTAAATTTTGTGTGTGTGTGTGTGTATGTGTGTGTGTGTGTGTGTGTGTGTGTAGCTATATACATGTGTGACTATAGATGTAGAAAAAGTTCAGAAGAAGGCATCAGTTCTCCTGAAGCTGAAGTTACAAGCAGCTGTGTGCTGCCCAATGGGGAGTGGGTCTTTTTATTATTATTATTATTATTATTATTATTATTATTATTATTATTATTATTACTTAATCTTTTTTAACAATGCAGTCTTTATCCTCCTTCTGGTTCACACTCTGACTGTTCAAAATCCCATACGACTCCACCACCCTTATCTTACCAGACCTCATCACTCTCTGTGGCTTCAAGTGTCTTGACAGTTAGGTGTATCTTCTTTGACTGAATCCAGAACCAGCAGTCCTCTGCTTTATATGTGTTAGGAGCCTCATATCAGCTAGTGTGCGCTGCCTGGTTGGTGACTCAGTGTCTGAGAAATCTTAGGGGTCCAAATTAGTTGAGACTGCTGGTCTGCCTATAGGATTGCTCTCCTCCTCAGCTTCTTCTAGCTTTTCCCTAATTCAACCACAGGGGTCCTTAACTTCAGACCATTGGTTGGGTGTAAGTATCTGCATATTTCTCAGTCAGCTGCTTGTTGGGGCTCTCAGAGTGTAGCCATTCTTGGCTCCTGTTTATAAACTTATCATAGTATCAGTAATAGTGTCAGGCCTTGGGGCCTCTTCTTGGACTGGATCTCATTTGGTTCTATTACTGGATCTCCTTTCCCTCAGTCTCTCCTCCATCTTTGACCTTGTAGTTCTTTCAGACAGGAACAATTCTTGGTCAGAGTTTTTTTTACTGTGGGATGGCAACCCCATCCCTCCAATTGAAACCCTGTCTCTTTACTGGGGGTAGACTCTACAAGTTCCCACTCCCCACTGTAGAGCATTTCATCCAAGCTCCCTCTTCTTGAGTCCTGAGAGTCTCTCAACTCCCAGGTCTCTGGTACCTTCTAGAGGGTCCCCTCCAAGTCCTACCTCCTAAGGTTATTTGTTGCCATTCTTTTTGCTGGCCCTTGAGGCTTTAGTCCTGTTCCCACCCCTCACCCCCAGTTCCTAATTATGTTCCTCTCTTCTCCTCCCTGTCCCCTTTCCCACCCAGGTCTTTCCCTTTCTCCTCCCCCATCCCATGTGCTTTCTTCTTCCTCCCAAGTGGGATTGAGGCATCCTGACTTGAATCCTTTGGCTTGGTTAGCCTTCTTGAGTTCTGTGGATTGCATCCTGGGTATTCTGTACTTTTTTTGGCTAATATCTACTTATTAGTAAGTACATACCATGCATTGGTCCTATTGGGTATGAGTTACCTCACTCAGGATGATATTTTCTAGTTCCAATCATTTGCCTGCAAAACTCAGGATGTCCTGATTCATAATAGTTGAGTAGTATTCCATTGTGTAAAATTACCACATTTTGTGTGTCTACTCTGTGTGGGACTTCTGGGTTGTTTCCAGCTTCTGGCTATCATAAATAAGGCAGTTATGAAAATAGTAGAACACATGCCCCTGTGGCATAGTGGGGCATCTTTTGGGTATATTCCCAAGAGTGGTATAGCTGGGTCTTTCAGGTAGATCTGTTTCAAATTTTCTGAGGAACTGCCAGATTGATTTCCAGAATGGTTGTACCAGTTTGCAATCCTCCCAGCAATGGAGAAGTCTTCCTCTCTCTCTCCAAATCCTTACCAACATGTGCTGTCATCTGAGGTTTTGATCTTAGCCATTCTGATTGGTATATGGTGGAATCTCAGGGTTGTTTTGATTTGCATTTCCCTGATCACTAAGGACTTTGACCTTCTCTTTAAGTGCTTCTCAGCTATTCAAGGTTCCTCTGTTATGAATTCTCAATTAAGTTCTATACCCCATTTTTTTGACTGGATTGTTTGGTTTCTTGGTGAAAAACTTCTTGAGTTCTTTATATATTCTGGATATTAGCCCTCTATTGGATGTGGGGTTAGTGAAGATTTTTTTTCCTAATCTGTAGGTTGCTGATTTGTCTTATTGACTATATCCTTTGCCTTATGAAAGCTTTCCAGTTTCATGAGGTCCCATATATCAATTCTTGGTCTTAGAGCCTGAGCTATTGGAGTTCTATTGAGGAAATTCCCCCCTATGCCAATGAGTTGGATGCTCTATACCACTTTCTCTTCTATTAGATTCAGTGTATCTGTTTTATGTTGAGTTCCTTGATCCACTCAGACTTGAGCTTTGTACAAGGTAACAACAATGGGTCTATTTTCATTTTTTTTTTTTACATACAGACTGTTAGTTAGACCAGCACCATTTATTGAAGATTATTTCTTTCTTCCGTTGTGTATTTTTGGCTTCTTTGTCAAAGATCAAATGCTCATAAGTATGTGGTCTTCTTTCTGTGTCTTTAATTCTATTCCATTGATCAACCTGCCTGTCTCTGTACCAATACCATGTGGTTTTTATCACTATTGCTCTATAGTAAAGCTTGAGGTCAGAATTGGTGATTCCCCCAGAAGTTATTTTCTGTAAAAAATTGTTTTAGTTATCCTGTTTTTATTTTGTTTTCCAGACGAATTTGAGAATCACTCTTTTTATGACTTTGAAGAATTGTGTTGGGAAGGGCAGTGCCCATTCCTACCTACTGAGCCATTTCTTTAGTCCATTCCCCTTTGAGCACATCTTGTTCTTGTTGTTTCATAAGTTTATTGTCTCAAAATTCTGGGTGTTTGAAACCAGGAAGAGTCTTGAGGGGATAAATATAAGTCTGCATTCTCTCCAGGGGGCTCTAAAGAAGAATATGGTTTTCTTCTTCTTCTTTTTTTTTTTTTTTTTTAGGTCTTTTGCAGGCATGCCTGAACTGTGGTCCAGGCTGCATGTCTCATCATGGCTATGAATGGGTCCAATACAAAATTGTGAACTTAAAATATTATCAGTTATTTTAATGTTACTCTTCTTGGCAGTACTAGGGATTAAACCTACAGGCTTAATGGATGCTGTCAAATACTGAGCTACAGTCCTGCCCTGTGGGTTTTATTTTAATTATTTTTATTCTTAACTTGTTCATTATTCTCAATAGAATACTAAATATATATTAATAAGTCATGATTTTGTTCTCCTGTAATTTTTTCCATTATTTTATTTTTTATTGAAAAAATTTTTTCATAGACACCATAATCAGAATACATTATAACAGATCTTTAAAATTTTTAAATGTGGAATAGTTTATTTTCTTTGTTTTGTTGTTCAATTATATAACTCACAAGGCAAACTTCCCAATTCTTTCACATCAATGCTGGTATTGTCCTTAAATACATTGACCCATGTTTAGGTATTTTAAAAACTCACAAATAACCTAGACAAGCAATGCCAATGTGAACAATGTGAACCAATGCTCTAACCAGGGTGTGACACTTTGGTTAAAAGTTGCCATCAGCAGCTCCAGCTTTGTATCATCTTTGAAACCTATGTAAAAAGGGTTGTTTGAGCTGATACCTTAAAGTCTATATTCCATGTAAGTGGATAATAATAAAAATACTTACCTCCCATTATGGCTACAAGTATCCATAAGTTCCCTTTGTTAAGAAAGTAGAGTGGTGTCTAATTTTGTTATGCTTATATATCTCTATTAAGCTATTAACTTAATGCATGAACTCATTTCATATATGTAAAACATCAGCTATGCTCTCTATTTAGCTATACACCAGAACATATAGTGAAAAATATACACACACATTATATATATTAAACATTGTTGGGAGGGTGAGGGGGGCAAGTGATGACTCAGAAGTTAGAAGCCCTTGCAGTTCCTATGGAAACCCTTCATTAGATTCCCTGCATTGATATGGATTGTATCACAACTTCCTTTGTTTGCAACTCTAGGGAATCCGACACTCTCTTCTGGCCATCTCATGCAGCTGCAAGCATATGCATACACACACACACACACACACACACACACACACACACACACAAATGAGCATACCTATGCACATAATAATTTTTTAAAATTTAAAAAGTACAAATTTCTTTTACTCAAAACCTAGCAAGCCAAATTGACAATTGCTGTCTTTCAAAAACTGCAGACTAAAATTAATTTTTAAGTTGTTATGTAAGTTGTTATAGTTTTTTTTTCTTTCATATTTGTGGGTTTGAGTCATCTTCAACATAAAACATTAAAGAATAAAATAATGAATTCTTAGAACTTGTCACACTCACACTAACCTTCATATACACTGACATAAATGTGGACATGTATGCACATATTTATATAAAGCACACACACACACACACACACACGCATTGTCATCTTCAGAGTTCATTGCAAACTCTATCTGGGAAAGAGAATAGAATAAACAATCAGTTTTATATGACTGAGGTCTGGCAAAGATGAATTATGGCTGAAATGGGTGTTTTCAGACTTACTCCCAGAATTTAGAAGATCAGAATGTCCATCAGAGACATTTGGAAAAATAAATGAAAACAAAAATTTGAAATGAAGACTCACAGAGAGATGGAATAGAAATAGTTCCTAATATTACAAAAGGCATGGATTCAAGATTCCTACCACGTGTTTCAAAGACATGAGGCATTTATACATTTCTGTGGTCTTTTCAGCTGTTAATGATGAGTGCCAAGTTTTATTAAAATTTTTTGAGTACGTGACCAAGAAAAGAATTGCATTTTATGCTTATTGAATCAAATCAGAACAAACTGTATAGAATGTGGAGGTCTTCTACCTTATGTACATTGGGCAAATCAGAATTCTCTTGTTTTTAATTTCTAGATTCATTTTGATTTTCCTAAAGTTTTCTGTTGTTGCTGCTGCTGCTGCCAGTTTATTTTGCTAGAAATACACAGCTCATCACAG
>NW_022196911.1:33761757-33770998 GCF_008632895.1 Mastomys coucha | reverse complement strand
AAGAAAGAAAGAAAGAAAGAAAGAAAAGGTTTCTCTGTGAACCGGGTTGGTCTTAGAGTTAAATTTACTTCTACTTGTTGCTAAGATTCTTGAGCTTCCAGATTTTTATCGTCTTTTGTTTTCTTCATGTCAGAACAAATCCTACCTCCAAGTAATAACAAGTTTCATTAGTGAAAAGCAGATAAGCCTCAGAGATAAAGTCATGCAAGCAAGTCTTATTTGTGAATAGTTCTTCACAGGTAAGATGCCATTTAAAAAATGCTGTCCGTGTTTAAGGTACATTAATATTACCCATCTAAAATATTTCATAATATTTTTATTTCACATGTTGACTAGCTCAGCCACCAAGTGCTTTTATACATTGGTTTATTTATGTTTCCTATGATTTTAATTCTTATTATCTTGTTTGTTTTAACAAGTCAGGTGCAGTATTTGCCCAATTAAAGAAATCTTTAAACAGATGTGTTGGGACATGCCTATCAATAATCATAGCCCTTGGAAGGCTGATGGCATGGGTACTATCAGGGAAGTGTTTCAAAGAGGTCCTATATCAGGAAACCAAAGTTAAAATTAAAATAAATATTTTTATTATCTTAGAAGTTAATTGACAAAACTAATTAATGAGTTTATAGCATTAAAGATTCCAGTAATGAAAGAACCGACATATACTTGGTTTTCTTATAGAAATATTAGTATATTCAGTAGATTGTTTATAAAATGATCTCTTATTGGGCCATGAGTATGTTTCATTTCCATTTCATAACCAGAGCTCAGTTGTCACTCTATTCCTTGAGGAAGAGCTAGCATTTAAGACTAGAATCGCTTCCTACAGCTACCTTATGGAACTCTGAGCACTGGGTGCTTTAAAATAGAAAGTTAACACACACAATTATGGAACACAAATGTCTGGAAGCCTGATATGAGGACTGTCAGCAGCCTATGAGGGATTCAGAGGAGAAAACGTCTTTAACCTTCTATCCTCACTATTTCCTGACAGTCTTTGGTATTTGTTGGATAAAGGATGCTTCATGTCAGCCATACCACCGTCTCCTCTATTTAGATATATTGGATTGCTATCAATAATTCTTTTTCATTAGGGTGCAAGTGAATGTCATAATTTTAACATGATTATTTTGAGGTGTAGAACTGTTGGGGAAGCCTATTTGTAAAGAAGCTCATGGTCTGAAAGACAATGTCCTATTAGATTAGCACATACTTTTGATTAATAGTAATTTAGCTCCTAGTACTCTATAATTGTAAGAAAGTCTATTTTAGTATTTGTTTTGAGTATGTAGCACTTAAGATCTTTTTCACTTTTGCCTGGGTCTTCACTAATTTGAGAAGGTTTGAATTGTATTCCATTTACCAGTGTAGTGATGGCATCTTAACTCCTACTAGATTTGAGACTCCTTTTAAAAACTATGAATTACACTTTTTTCTTTACATTTTATTCCTTTAATAGTTTATGTCTGCATTCCAAAATGTAATCAGGCTATATAATATTTACATGTAAGAAACATCATATAGGATACCAGGCCTATTGAACCTCTTATACAGAAAGAATTGTTCCATTGATACGTGACCAAATTGTAAATTCAGGATAGTTTTTCTGGAGATTAAGGTTACTTGATTAGAAGTATGCCTGAGATTCTGTTGTGACAGTGATCATATTCTAGTAGTGAACATTAGCTGGATTCACTGAAAACCTTTGAGGCTCTAGAGTTAAGGTTGTGCATGCATCATCCCATTTAACCTTTGAAGAAACTCAGTTGAGGTCAGTGAGTGAGCATAGGGGAGCCTGAGTAAAGACATCATATGAAATTCCCAGCACCACACAGGAAATGAACAACAAAGCTAATGGCTAAACCTGTATGAGGTTAACATGCATGTCATGAATGTTTTAGTACCAAGAATCTGTGTTAACTTGACAGACCATTAAATAGCACTCATCACTACATATTAAAGAGACAAAGATATGTTTTGTATAATTTTAAAGGAGTTAATGTTTTTAAATGGCTTATCAATGAAAAATTATTTAAAGTAATATCCATTTAGATTAACATAGAAATTAGAATTCAACTCATTTAAAATTATTTAATCATAAACACTTCAAAACTCAGGATTATACTAAAATTACAAGTGTTCATTTTATAAGCACTCCCAATAATGAAAGTAAGAGAATCACTATATGAATCAGCTACAGAATATAAAATGATGAGCCTAAGCTACTCATAAAAATATTTGGTGTATTATATTATGTCATCAAGTGTGACTGATCCTTTAAGGTGCTACAAATTCTTACAGTGAGACAGACTATAGAATATTTGACTGATACGTTGCTGAATTTTTCTAGTTGTATGTACACTCTAAATTTAAAATATGCCCAAATGTTCTGAGTTAACATATGATACTCCTGAGGCTGGACACACTAAATACACTAATCTTTAAGGGCTAGGTATATTTCCATATACAGTCTATTTTATAATTTTTATAGTTTTTGATCAAAATTAGATGTATGGTTGTCATGTTAATATACTCAGGATCATAATAAATTTTAGTGTTTTTCTACAACAAAATACTGTGTAAAATACAGTTGTATGTGTAGTAGTGTTGGCAAACTACTACCTATAGAAGACAGTTTTAGGTACAGATTTTTCACCCTGAGCATAAACCAACTGAAGATGGGTCAACTATCTTAATTAAAATGTATAATGTAATAATTAATAAAATAAAAGTATATGGGTCACAGTTAAAGACAGGCGAGAATTTTCTAGGTAAAATAGCACTGATTACCTTCAATAATTGTCAAATGGTATTATATAACTTTAAAAACTTCCTTCACAGCAAAGAAAGACATCAGTTGACTGGACAGACAGCTTTTAGAATATCTAAAATATTGTCAGTTGTTCATGTGGTTGCTTGCTATAATATGTAAAGAATGTCAACACTGAACACTAAAAATAAGAAAGAAAAGAACAACAGTAGAAAATCAATAAGTAGACTTATCAAATAAAGCAAATGATTCTTAAAAGAAGAAACACATGTAGTACATACATATTTCTGAGAAAATATATGTATACTCATAGCCACCAAGAAAATATAGATTAAATCTGCTCTGAAATTCCACTTTATAGTAGGAAGAAGAGAAGAAACTCTGTCAAGGATGTGGAGAAAGAGAAGCTATAGATGCAATGATTAGGGAACTCAATGTGGATTTTCTCAAAAGATGCAAATTGCATGATCATATGACCTAGCTATACCATGTGGGGGCTTATGTTGGAATGACTCTGTAGCCTGGTCCACAGATACCTGTGCATCTATGTTTAATGTTGCTCGAGTCATAATAGTGAAAATCTGTAATTGGTTTCTATGTCTCCCGATGGAGGATATAGATAATAAAATTGTAGTGCATACACGCAGTGCAATTTTATTCAGCCATATTGGAAATATAATTAAAAATTTGCAGTACATGAATGAATATTAAAACTATTCCCTAGAAATTATTAAGTGACTGAGAATTAAAATTAACATGTTTCTGTAACTTACAAATCCTGCTTCTAATATATATATATATCTATGTATATACATGGGGTGTCATGAAAGTAGAGAGGGGAGGAGAGAGGGAAAGGTTTGAAGGAAAGTGATAGAGATGATAAAGTGCATGATGCATGAACGTAAAATGGAGGATATTGAAGGAAGAAACGTGTATGTTAGGATGGAAGCAGGGAATGAGGACTGGCATGGGGAAAGAGGATAATCTAAATCAAAGTATCAAAAAAAATGTTATAATGATGCTGTTAATGGGGATGGTAAATAGGTTGTAAATGAGCATTTGCACATTTACCTCACAGGAGCCAGTAAGGGTTAAAAACTATTTGTAGACTAGTAAAGAGGAATTACCCTTGGTGTATGACAGGCTTTTCTTTTTCTATCTTTTTGTTTCTCTTGGATATTTTATTTATTTACATTTCAAATGTTATCCCCTTTCCTGGTTTCTGCCCTGGGAACCCCCTGTCTCATCCTCCCTCCACCTGCTTCTAGGAGGGCATTCACAAAAGTTTCAGACTTACTTGCCTGCAGTAGATGTGAATGGTTACTGAGTTTAATTTCAGTGAATTTGTTTGATAGTGCCACTTAAATATTAAAAATTATGGCTGAAAAATACTCCAACTTCATCTTTACAAATACTTGTATAGCATTTAAGAGCTGGACAGATATTGGACAGATATGATCCAGGAAGATTAAAAATCGAGCCTGAGGTCTAAGCTAGATGTCTCTTCCTACATTATTGAGCTAATTGTCTCCAAAACTCTGAGCTTTCATTAATCACTAATGTGGTTCAACCTGAGAAGGGAAGGAACAAAAACTTCCTTCTATCTTAGTGGTTGGGATCCCCACAGTTTTTTCAAAGACCACAGGCTGAAGCACAACCAAACCACCTGGGTACCATATACATTGTTCTGGGGTAGTATAAATGTTTCACTAGAAATACTTGGATTATTTTGCTTGATCATGGATTTAAAATTCGTTGACCTTAGAAGAATTGTCAGCACCTACTACCATATACTAGGTCAGCAGTTTTCAACACGGTTTTGACAGATCCTTTCACAGAGGTTGCCTAAATCCATCAGAAATTTACATTATAATTCATGAGTAGCACAATTACAGTTATGAAGTAGCAATGCTATAATTTGATAATTGAGTGTTACCACAATATGAAGGGCTGTATTAAAAAGGATGCAACATTAGGAAGGTTGAGAACCAGTGTGCTGGGTTCTGTTAGAAGCACTGAGATCACACCAATAAGGAAAACAAGTGCCTAAAACTTGTTTTCCTGAGGTGTTAAGGGAAGGAGAGGAGGAACAAAATAAGTAAAATTTACCAAAAAGTACCAAATAGCCATGTTGCTCAATCAGTAATAATCAGAATAAACATCTCAGAAACTGAAGAACTGAAGAGAGTGGTCAACCTGGCACTACTGATAACCGACATTTAAATAAACATAAAGAGCAACACAGAGAACCTGTGGGTATCTGGGGTGAGAATATCCACAGAGAAATAACCAGTGGGAGCAGCTGTGCCAAGGAGAGGGGACATTTTTGATGAGTGAAGACAGCAGTATAGCACTTACTATTTTTATTTGGGCACATGAAAGACAAAGATAGCTGAACAGATGTGAAAGACAGTAGATGTGAAAATGGGCATGTTGTGGAATAATACTTAGACTTTGTGTTTTCACTGAGATTCAATGTTAGTAAAAAACTTTGAGTTAGAAATAATATACATTGTTTCTGTATTTTAAATAAATCTTAGGAAATAATATAAAGTCATTGAACAGTGACATTTCTTGTTCCCATTACAATCTCTGTACTACTCTATGTACCTGCACTTATAAGTAACTTTTTCTTAGGTCTTCTAGCACGTTAAATGATGCAAAATGAAAGAAGTTCTGTGTATAGCTAACTACATAGTCTAATATCATATGCCAACAGTTCCAATATCATTTATTTACTTTATTCTTCCTTATTTTTATATGTGGAATGATAGATATATAGATTAGATAGATAGATAGACAGACAGATAGATAGATAGATAAATGATAAATAGATAGGTAAGTGATATTCCATCTCTGTATGTAGATGCACAATATTCTATTATGTTTAATATGTTTGTTTTTAATTTTCTTATGTCTAGATATATCACTTGGTTGCATTTTTAAAAATTATAAACAGTTAAAACAACAAAAAATCCTACTTGACTTTCAATGTAATGCTGTATCTATAATCCAACAAGAAAATATATTCTCTAAGTTATGGTGGCTTTGAGGGGTTAAATGTAAAATATTTTAAATATGTGTGTAAATATTCCTTAAGTGACTAGTACCATCTGTATACTGACTAGAGAAGATGTAATTTGATCTTATCCTTAAAGAAGGACACTAAAAACCATTCTTTGTTTCAATTGTATATTTACTTTTCATTAAGTTACTGTTAAATAACATTCATCTCTTTTGCTTTTATTTAAAAATGGATAGTTTTTGTTTGGTGTTCATTCTCAACTTCAGCAGACAAAATGTGATAGGAAAATATAGGGTTTATTGTCTTCAGTATCTCCCCCAAAATACTTCTCCATTTATCTCTTTGTCTTAATTTGTCTCTAAATTTATCATTGTTGTTTAATGATTTATTCTTTTAATTAAATAATATGTGTGTGTGTGTACGTGTGTATGCTCACAATGTACATGTGAGCACAGTATTGTGAAGGCTGAAGAGGGTGTAGAACTCTCTAGAGCTAAGCATTATAGGTCACTGTAAGAAGATACACACCATCTAATTTTGGTCTGATAAATATATTTGTGTCTCTGGATGAGTAGTACAGGCTCTTAACTACAGATTCTTATTTTAGGGCCTGGTTCTACAGGTATAGATATTGTTGCATAAGCCTGATGATCTGAGTTTAACCCTGGAACCTACATAAAATGGGAGTAGAGAACCAACTCAACAAAATAGCCCTGAGATCTCCATGAGTGTACAATGAGTTACACACATGCACACACATACACACACACACACACATACACACATGCACTTACACAAATCATATCATCATCACCTTCATCATCATCATCATCATCATCATCATCATCATCCTTGTCATAGTAATAGTACATAAAACATAAAACTCTAGACAGGTAGTTCTTGTTGCCTTGGTTTCTGTTTGTTCCAGTCTGTAAATGATAGAAGCAAAGAGTTATGATTTCAGGTAAATTTTTGCAGTTATCCACCGGGAAAGGGGGCATAGACTTATATCTACATGATAACAAGAAGTAGTGTTGTAACTGAACTAGATTATAGAAGTAGAGTAATTTGATCTTTAGTTTCTAGCGTGAATAAAAGAACCAGTGACTAAACCATTATTCTGATATTATTGACTGAAACATAGTCTTGTCTCTAGCCAATTGCATAATAGATGCAGGTTTACTATGAATCTTCCAAAGAAAATGGCATATGTTGACTAGGCAGTTGGATAGCCAAGTAGAAGGAGATCTATAGAGTACAGAGTTGAATTTGGGAACCATCAGCATAGTCGTGATGCTATAAAACATGAAACTTGATAAATTCTCACTAGGCTTGCATTTGAACAGAGCAGAAACAAGCAATTCAATCCTGGAGAAATGAATCAAGTACAGCAAATCAAGCCACCCCCATCATTATCATCCTTTAGCCTTGTCTATGTCTTCTCATACTGAGGACTATGGGGTTGTCAGGGTAGTCAGACAACTGAGGAAGTATAACGGTGGAGACTGACTGGTCCCACCATGGGCCCATTATTGTGGTCTGAGAAGAACCAAGAATTTAGGGAATGAGAGGTCCAAATATAATTGAAGAAATATCCCACCAACAGATGACACGTTTGATACTGAGGAAAAGGGAACTGGTTGATAGTTAACTTAGTTTACCAGTATGAAGACATGAATTTTGCCAGATTCATTTGTGTGGAGTAATGAGGTGAGAGCGAGGTTATGGTTATAGTGAGTTTGGGAAATTTTGTGTCTGTTTGAGTTTTAAATCATAGGTATAATAGAATATCTTAATTAGCGTTATATAACAAAGAGAATAAATTAAATGGAATAGAAAAAAACACATTGTCCTTGAATTAGTGAGATTACTGTTGATCCATATCACATTATATTGCCTGGAACTGAATAACAACATTTAGTCATTGAATAGGAACATGCAGTCAACTGACTGCTTGGTTTAACCTCAACATGTATACAGTAATAGGAGTAGACAAATCAAATGATTAAACTGGGATTTGAGCAATTACAAGTGAAAGGAAGGAAGACATTGAACTTCAAACTACATTACAAACATGATGTGCCAAGAATTTAAGATGACTAAGAGCAGAAGTTAAGACATGGATGATGTTACACTGGATATGCATTTAGTTCAAAGTATCCAGGGATGCAAGGAAGGACTATCATTTACTGAAATCTGAGAATTCATGGGAAGATCTTCATTCATGGGAGGTATGAATTATTGTTTGTAGACTGGAAAGTTTGAATAGCTCCAAAATACCACAGTTGAGAAAGTATGATATATAATTTATTATGGAATGCTACTGTGAACTAACCATGATGTATTGGGATAAAGAATAGTCATTTAATGAGTCAAAGTTATGAGATCATGGACTATGATTAATCCACTCAATGATTAAGACAGGACATTGACAGAGAGGTTAACATGGAAGCAGGAATCGGGATTCTTTTATGGGAGACAGTGAGATAAGCCTGTAATTCACAATCATTCCCTTCAGTTATTCTCTGTATTTTGACCAGTTGTGAATCTGTGTAAAAGCCTCTATCTGCTGCAAACGAGAGTTCTTTGATGAGAAGCTACAGTTACCTGTGAGGGTGAGAATACATATATAAAATATAGTTAGTAATTATATTAGTTTAGGAAAGCGGCAGGATTAGTTCTCCTCTAGGGTCTATGACTTTTGTACCTATGGGTAGTTGACTAGATTTGTATTACTGGACATAAAATCACTCATGTTCCTGAGCCTTATACCTAATTAGAAAGCTGTTGGCTTTCCCTAAGCTAAAAATGTCACTCTTCATCATTGAAGATACCTTACCATCCTGACCATTCCTGTGGCTTAGAGTATTTAAAATTACCTGGGACTAAGGATTGTTTTTCTCCCTTGGCCCCTTGTAAGTTTGCACAACATCTTCTGATGCTTTAAGGAGAGGTATTCAGGAAGGAATCTTCTAGATCATTTCCACCGAGTCCTGTGTCTGATGTATGCAGTTTCTTCTACAGTAGGGTTTTACTTACAAGTTCTGAGATTACAAGTTCTAAGGCCAATATCAGTAGTTGCCTCGAGGCTCTCTTGGACCTTTTCTGACCTAAAACTTGAAGGGAGATTTTACATGTACTTTTAAGTAAACTCATAATTAATGGTTCTGATGGCCCTTTTAAATACCATTAGACTTATTTCTGACTCCTTCCTTCATTCTCCTCTCTATTACACTCTCTTTCCCTCTCTAGAAAGCCCTATACCCAGAGGATTCCTATTACTCCCAGCATAGCCCCTGGTTCCTAATACCTCCTTCTCAAAACTGACTTCTGTAAGGCAAAAGATACTGTCAATAGGACAAAACGGCAACCAATAAATTGGGAAAAGATCTTTACCAACCCTAAATCTGATAGAGGGCTAATATCCAATGTATACAAAGAAC
>NW_022196911.1:33700259-33759993 GCF_008632895.1 Mastomys coucha | reverse complement strand
TTTTTTGGAGGGGAAACTGGGAATGGAGAAATTTACATGTAAATAAAGAAAATATCTTAAAAAAAAACTGACTTCTCATATCTCCCCATGATCACTTTCTACTTTCTGGTCTTCAGTAGCTACTTCAGTTTACATACTCATGTTAGAATATTCAGGACTAAGACCCAGAAATAAAAGAGAACATGCCTTGCTTTCTCTGTTAGTTTCCATTAAATCGCCACATAAAATATTTTGCAGTTGTATCCATGTGTTTACCTGAATTTGTTTTTTTTATTTTCTTAAAAGCTGAATAGAATTCTATTACTACATTTTCATTATCTACTCATCAGTAGCAGGACATTTAGGTTGTTTTAGTTCCCTAGCTATATTGAATAGAGAAACATTGAGCATGACTGAGCCCCAGTCTATGGAAAAGGATGTCTAGTTCTTTCAGCCAAGGAGTGGTATGGCTAGGTCCTATGATAGTTAAATTTTTAACCCTTTGAGAAATTTCCACATGGATTTCATAGTAGCTGTTCCAGTTTGCGATCTAACCAACATTTCATGGGCGGTTTAAGAAGATATATAAGAGCACCCTAGTTAACTTCACAAACTCCTGAGTGTCTTAAGGGCAAATATTTCTAAAATTATTCTTTAAAAAACAAAGCCCCCTGTAATTCTGAAATGATTTGGATCATGGTGTCATGTTGATTTTTCATGATGATTCTTATTTCTATATATTCTCTGCATAGATGCTTGAGATCAATGTGCAGTCAGATCTAATTATGTTTGAAAACAGAAAATAGTCGGAAACCAAAAATATCATGTATTGTGGATCTAGCAATAGTTCAAGAGGAAACAGAAGAATGTAGCTGAGAGCATTGTTTATGATAGAAAGAAAGCATGGATTACAGCTAGGTTTGTCATCAATTGAGGAATATGTTATGCTGGACTTTGCATACTAGGCATGGCGACCAAGTAAGTTAGTATTACACACACATTACAAGTAGATACCCACACACCCATGTAAACCCTTGGATTACTTTCTTTATCCCTTGACTAAGTTCTCATGTCTTCTAAGATGCCCAGGAAGTGGGATATCATTTGAGATGTAAACAAATGGAATGTTTAATATAATCAGAATCATAATCATAATAAAAAGATTCCCTCATCTAGTACTGGTGTATAGCCATAGAAGACATGCACACATATACACATTATTAAAAATAGTAACACTAAATTCTTTAAAGTTGTAGTTTCTCGTATTTGTTAAAAAAAATTTGACCAAAGGCACCCAAATATGAGCTAAACCTATAAAAAACTAAAACGCATAGAAATTCTTAAAAATATTGGATTTGAAAATGATTTTATACACATAGATGCATAAGCTCACACACCCAAAAGTAAAGATTGACTGAGATATCAGACAAGTCTTTAGAGATGGTATATAAGTAGTTCATAAGTTCCCACAAACACAGTCAACTCGGCTCATCAGAGAAATGCAAATTCCAACAGCAATGAATGGATACCTTACATGTGATGGTAGCTATTACCAAATTGATGACAGAATGTTGGTTAATATTTTAAGGCAGGAAACATATACTCTATATAGTAATATGATATGGTACATCTGTTATAGATAATAACTCATTGCTTCTGAAAAGAACAATAACATCAAAACCTAGGTATTCAGCTTACTTTCTCACAGGACGACCACACTTCTGGACACAGACACAAAATAATAAACTTCTGTTCTTGTGTGAACTATAACATTAATCCCAGTAGCAAAGACATGTAAACAACCTAAGTGTGTATCCATAGATGAGTAAGAAAGAAAAATGGAGTGTCTATACACAACACAGTACTATGGTTTTAATTTGAAAAAAATGGAATGTTTTAAAAGGGAACAACATAGTTGAGCCTGGAGACATTACACAAAGTAAAAAAATTCACCTAATTAATGCCAACCACTGGCAAATCTCACTAAAATATGAAATCTTTAAAAGCCATACTCTCAGATCAGAGAGCAGTGTGGGTAGAGGTGGAGGTTAAATATAAGTTAAAGTATTTAAATTTGAGTTGGCAATACAGAGTTATCTCAGAATATTTACTGGAAAATATGTTGGATGTAATATATACAACTAATACATGACATAATATTGCAGATATTTATCTTAAATTTATCATAAATTTTTATTTATCATAATTTATCTTAAATTATTGACATGATATATTAAGACTTCACAGAGACTGAGAGCAGATAGGATTTCCAATGTAATAGTTTGGTTTCCTGGTGAGAAACACTGTTTTTATTAGTTTAGCTTTCATTTTTTTTTTTAATTTTAAGAACTATTTTATTTATTTATTTTTATTAGATGTTTTCTTATTTACAATATCTCCTTTCCCAGGTGCCCCTCAAAAAAAAAAAGAATAATGAAATAAAATAAGAAAAAAGTAAAGTAAAATAAACAAAAACTAAAATAATCCCCTGTTCCCTCCCCTTCCCCTGCTTACCATCCCACCCCTTCCTGCTTACTGGCCCTGTCATTCCCCTACACTGGGGCACAGAACCTTCACAGGGCCAAGGTCCTCTTCTCCCATTGATGACCGGCTTGGCCATTCTCTGCTACAAATAAGCATGCAGCTGAAGCTTTCAATTAGTTTGTACCTGATAACATTATCCTATGAAATTTAGGGTAAAATGAAATGATCAGACTCAATAAATCAAGCAGTAATTCTAGAAGAATATCAAAAATGAATAATGTTTAGTAACATCTTTGAGCAATAAGCCAGAAGTATAAGGACAAATATTATGCGAATTCCTTTGTAAAAGTTACTAAGAGTATTTAAAATCACAGAAACAATACAGGCATGGCAAGCCTGCGAGGTGGAATACCACATGGTTCATAGTTAAACGCTAAGATGTTCAAAGTTGGAAAAATAAAGACTTCCAGAGAGTAAGTGATGATAGTGATTGCCACCAATGATGTGACTATATTTTATAAAACAGATGGCATGTTTTAACATATATACAATGGAAATATTCTATACTATTTTACCACAATAAATTGCTTTTAAACCTGGGGAAGATAAGTTCAGGATTGCTGCATATGGATGTTATGAGCAACATTGTAAGCAATAAGAAGAAAGTAAATGGAAATAATAGTAAAATGTTGATTTATCTATTAAATTCATTTTTAAAATACACAGAGTTTTGGGAGTAAATATACCTTAATAGGCATGCAATTTGCATGTTTCTTCTATTTAAAGAAGCACTTACTACCTTCCCAATAATGATATCCATTAATTCTTCATATTAAAAGGGTTAACAAAACAACTCTGGGATTCATTGTTTATATACACAATTTACGCATTTTTAGTCAAATCAATATGGAAAAAGTTTCCTAAAAATCCCAATGTCTACTCCACTTTACTAAATAAATGAGTATTATGGGATGCTTATGGTCCAGTTAATACAAAACGTGTTCACACATAAAATACATGTGTAGAAAAGAAAATATTTCAAGACATATGGCTTAGTAATGAGAGTGAGTTCTTGAGAAAATACATAGACCAAAATATTGTACACACACGTATATAAATAATACCTAAATGCAAAACATTAAAATACACATTTCTCTTTATAAGTGTGTAAGTTCTTAAGTTGTTTTAAAATTAGAGTTGTGAAATCAATATTATAGTAACAGTTTTCAAATTCAAACAAGGATTTTTTTTTAGGAAACTACCGTATTTTTAACAAAGTAGCTAATTTTTTATCCTCATCTCTTTTTATGCAACATAAATTTATGCAAATAGAGCTTTATATGTGGTGTTTCCACATTTAATAAGCACTAAATGAGTTGATAATTACTTACTTTTCTATATTCAATATTTTTTATTTCCACTATTAATAATTCTTGATATACTAAAATAAATATGTAAGTAGATATGGTGAATTTACTATTTAGTGGCTTTTTCCCCCCTACAATGAATTTAAAGGACTAGGTGGTCTAATAAATGATTGGCTGTCTGGTGGTCAAGTGAGACTTAGGGGACTATTACATTTGTAAGCAACATGTGACCCCATCAACTACTGTGTCAGAACATCCTCCTGCATTTATAATGAGTGTTTTTCTGATTTAGACATTAGAACTGGATATGCTTTCTTTTTCAAGTTGCACCATTTTCATCTTTAGGAGTTAAAACTATTTCAGTATTGAGAGTTTTTAAAAATATATATTGACTTCTGAAATATATATCACTAATATATTTTTTATTATTTAATGAGAGCAATATCTTGACTATATAGTTTTATGATACATTAGAAAAATTTGGCCAAGAAGTGGTGGCTCATTCCTTTAATCCCAGCACTTGGGAGGCAGAGGCAGGTGGTTTTCTGAGTTTGAGATCAGCTTGGTCTACAGAGTGAGTTCCAGGACAGCCTGGGCTATGCAGAGAAACCCTGTCTCGAAAAACAAAAACAAACAAACAAACAAAAACCAAAAAAGTTTTACTTTTATTATTTACAATCATTGTGTTTCTGGGTGGAGAGGCACATACAAGTGTATGCAGGTTCCATGGAGGCCAAAGGAGTTGGATGCTCTGGAAATGGAGTTATCACAGGAACAGGTACCCTCTGTAGAGGTACTGGGAATTACATCATCCAGTGTGCCAGAAAGTGCCTCTAGTGCTAAGCCATCTCTTCAGCACCAAATGAGGGAAATTTCTTAATATAGCTAAATATGAGAGAAATTAAATGAGGAATCAAGTACAGTTATTTTTTATGTCATTGTTCCTCTTTGAAATTCCTTTATAGTAAATATTTTACTGTTGCTACTATAGAAGTATTAGTACAGTTATTATAGCTTTCAGATATGCTATTCATTTTTCCAAACTTTAAGTAAACCAGAGACATACAAATACCATAATAACAATGCAACTTGATGTAGACACTACTGAAAATCTCTATTCACAGAAGAACATATTACTCAAATTTGCCACGCCCATTTGTCTTGTACAGTATTTTAGGATACTAATTTCATACATGTAATTGTTTTTATATTCATTATCCACCAAGATGAAGTCTCAGCTCTGAACTTCTATGCCCAAAATGCAGGGGCACCAACATTCATAAAAGAAACTTTACTAAAAGTCAAAGCACACATTGAACCCCACACAATAATAGTGGAAGGTCTCAATACTGCACTCTCACCAATGGGCAGGTCATTGAAACAGAAACTAAACAAAAACACAGTAAAACTAATAGAAATTATGAACCAAATGGATTTAACATATCTAGAGACATTTCAGCCTAAAACAAAAGAATATGCTTTCTCCTGAGAGCCTCATGGAACGGTCTCCAAAACTGACCATATAAACAAACAAAAAATCATCCTCAATAGATACAAGAATATTGAAAAAATCTATGTAAGATGTCAGATCACCACAGTAAGAAGCTGGATGTAAATAAAAATAAATATTACAGAAATCCCACATACTCATGGACACTGAACAACAGTCTCCTCAGGAAACTGGGAAAGGAGAAATTATATCACATGTAAATAAAGAAAATATCTAATAAAAATAAATAAATAAATAAATAAAATTATCAAATTAAAAAAAAAAACTAGGAGAGATCCTATCCTAACAATTTCGCAGCCATACCAAAAGCTCTAGAACAAAAGTATGTAAACAGATCAAAGAGGAGCAGACAGCAGGAAATATTCAAACTCGGGGCTGAAATCAACCAACTAGCAACAAAGATAACTGTACAAGAGTCAACAAAACCAAGAGTTGATTCTTTGAGCAAATCAACAAGCTAGATAAACCCTTAACCAAGCTAACTAAAAGGCACAAAGACAGTATTCAAATTAATAAAATCAGAAATGAAAAGGGAGACATAACAAAAGAGACTGAGAAAATTAAAAACAAACAAACAATAACAACAAAACATCAGATCTTACTACAAAAGCCTATACTCAACAAAACTGGAAAATCTTTATGAAATGGATGATTTTCTAGATGGATACTAAGTACCAAAGTTAAATTAGGACCAGATAAACAGTCCCATCTAAACAGTCCCATAATCCCTAAGGAAATAAGAGGATTCACTAAAAAAACACCCAACAACAACAACAACAAATGCTAGGGACAGATAGTCTTAGTGAGGAATTCTACCAGATTTTCAAAGAGGAGCTAATGCTAATACTCCTCAAACCATGCCACAAAATAGAAACAAAAGGAATATTACCTAATTTATTCTATGAAGCCACAGTTAGTCTGATGCCTAAACCACCAAAGATCCAACAAAGAAAGAACTTCAGACCAATTTCACTTATGATTATCAATGCAAAATATCAATAAGATTCTTGCAAACTGAATCCTAGAACACATCAAAACCATCATTCACTAAAATCAAGTAGGCTTCATCCCTAGGATTCAGGGATGGTTCCATCCACAAAAATCTAAGAATGTAATCCACTCCATAAACCAACTTAAAGAAAAAAAAGCAGATGGTCATCTTACTAGATGCTAAAAAATCCTTTGACAAAACCCAACATCCATTCATGTTAAATGTCTTGGAACAATCAGGAATTTGTGGCACATACCTAAACATAATAAAAGCAATATATAGCAAACCAAAAGCCAACATCACACTAAATGGAGAGAAAATTGAAGCAATCCCACTAAAATCGGGGACAAGACAAGGCCGCCTACTCTCTCCCTATTTACTCAATATAGTACTTGAAGTTCTAGCCAGAATAATTAGACAACACAAGGAGATCAATGAAATACAAATTGGAAAGGTAGAAATCAAGGTATTATTACTATTTGTGGAGGATACGATAGTATATATAATGTCCCCAAAAATTCTACTAGAGAACTCATATAAATTGACTGTTTTGCTGTTTTTAATTTTGCTTTGAATTTTCAGAACTAGGCAACTAAACATCGTAATCATTTTGCATGTGCCTAAAAACTAGAAAAGTTCTTCACTTCAAATACTAATCTACTGAATGAATATGCTTTTAAATATATTAAAAATAAGAGTATCAAGTATAGAAGTTGGGAAATAAGCTTTCTCTTTTGTGCCCACTGCTGTTGCTGCCCTTGTGATCATTAAGATCTTACTGAAAAGTAGATTTCAAAGTGACTTTAATCACAACATAAGAAAAAGGATCACATGTGTAGTGTGTTCTGTGGATGAGAACATTTCAGAATCTAATTTTGTCTTCAATATTTGTGTGGGTAGATTCATGTACAAGTGTAGATTATACAATGGTTCTGTGCAGTATTTATATTAGGCAAAGTATGTGCTGGATGGAGATATAAAGGACTGCTTTAGCTGTATCATCTTTAAAATGGCAGGTTATTTCTGTTCTTCCTCTTGACCACATGCAAAATAGACATGACTATTACAACTCTGACCAATTTGCATTCAAGGCATTAGGCGAATTAACCCGAATATGAACTCTATCCATCCAAGTAATGGTGGTTAAATTGCTCATCCTATCGTTGTATTTATACCCTCTCATATTAACACAGTCCTCATTTAAAAAGAAAATCTACTGTGAGACTGAGCCAGCAAAATAGGTCTTCACAAACTATTCCACAAAGCTACAAACAGCATGGAGCCCTGGGTATGAGCATAATTATCCTGCTTGCCTGGGAAACAGGTGGATAAGATCATGAAAGGCCCCCTTTAACAAGTCAGAGAACTTGTGCCAGACAGCACTTGAGATGTTCATAGCAAAAGTTATATTTTAGAAAAATAAAAATACAAAAAGAGTCTCAGGACATCTCGGTTCTGTACATTTTAAAGTTGTCTTTCAAGTTGTATGCTAATTTTGCCGCATTGGAAGTCTAGAATGAAGAAGAAAAGGAGAGGAGTGGTAAAGTATGAAGGTGGTATTACATTAGCCACTTCCTTTTATGGAGTATTTGAAGCCTAGACCATTCAATGGTCATTTCTGTTCAGTTAGCTTTGGGTCAAGAGACACATCAAAGCTCAGATGGAAACTGATATCCAAAGAGAGTAACATATGAATTGAACTTCAAAATTTAGCAAAAGGAAAAAGTGTTACACATGAAATCTTCCTTGTACTTGTGTGTGTGTGTGTGTGTGTCAAGGTGTATATGGAGGTGTGTTAGTGTGTGTGGATACACATACATGTGTCTGTACATGCATATAGAGTTCAGGGGTCAACCTGATGCTTCATGTGCGGTACACCTTTCATTTCGTTTTGGAATTTTGAGACAGGGCTGTCATTTATTGCCTTGGATATCACCACCAATTGTGCTATTTTGGGTGACCAGTAAATTCCAGGGATATTTTTGTCTCTGCTTCCCAGAACTGGATTTACAAGCATGCACCATAATGCTTGGCTGTCTTTCCATGATTTATGAGAATGGACAACATGTATCATGCTTGGAATACAAATTCTCTTCCTATTGGTCTATCTCCACAGCTCTCCTGTAGCTTATTTGTGTACTCGTGATGGAATTGGTGATGTACTAAAAACTAAAAGCTAGAAAAGAAGAAAAGAAGCACCAGGTTGAATCCAGTTTGATTAAGTTCCCTGTTACCTTTTGAAGGTGCATTAGATACTTTCTCAGTTGCTATGATAAAATCCCACAACATGAGTAAAGGACTCAGTTTGGCTTACATTTCCCAAGCAATACAGTTCATAATGGCATAAAAGACAGGACAGTGTGTAGGTTATGTGCCATAGAACACAAGATAAAGTGAAGTTTATGTATGGCAAAAACAAGAAGATATTTGTTCACATTTGTTCACATTAGGTCTATATTAAAGGAGAGAGGGAACAGTAAATGGGGACAGACTACAAAACCTCCAGGCCAGCCCCAGTCATCCCATTCTTCCAATAAGGCTTTGATACTTAAGTTTTTACAATATTTCCAAATTCCACTAAAACCTGGGGTCTAAGAGTTCAAATCTTTAAGGGAATATGGGACGTTCTTTATTAAACCTGTAAGAGAAGGCTGCTTAAACAGCTGCAGAAGACAGGCTTATTTTTGTCTATTAAAAGCAATGAGTAATTCTAAACTCCTTAAAATTATTTTCTCTCTCTTTTTGTCCTTGAGAGCTCATACAAGAATACCAAGAAACAATACATCCTCCCCGTTTCCCTCATACATTTTATTTCCTTGTTCCTCCAACATGTCACCTTCTACCTTCATGTCTTTTATTTTATTCTTTTGATAACACATAAGTCTAATTTGTGCTACCTGTTTGTTCATGGAAGTTAGATTATCCATGGAAAAATTAGACAACCTACCACATGAATGTGTGAATGTCCTCTTTTATTTGTTTGTTTGTTTGTTTGTTTGTTGTTTTATTTAATTTTTTGAGACATGGTTTCTTTGTAGTCTTGCCTATCCTGGGACTCACTATGCAGAACAGGCTGGCCTTGAATTCACAGAAATCCCTCTGCCATCGCCTCTTGAATGCTGAGATTAAAGGCATGTACTACTACCCAGATCGCCCATTTGCTTGTTTTCTAAAGAGAGAAAGAAAGAAAGCATGGAGTTGGGTGTGTGGGGAGGTAGAAGATCTGGGAAAAGATGAGGGAGGGGGCACTATGATAAGAATGTATTTTAAGAAAGGAAATTTATTTTTAACAATTAAAAAAATTGACCCTCTTTCCCTTGCCAACTATCAGCTGCCAATAACTCTTCAGTAAGGGGGTGTGACTTAGGAATACCTTTGTACCTACTCTAGAATTGTAGCTTTACTTGTCCTTATGTTTTGCAGGTGAGCATAGCTTCCATAATTGCATGATTGCTGTATCTCACACATTCGTATATTACTACTCAGAGGTTGTTAGTGATGACATCACCCCACGCCGCCCTGTGTTTATACACATGATCTCTCCCATTTCCAGTTGTGGTCTGGAGACAGTGGAGGAAAGATTAAAAGAGGCCTGTCCTGATTTCATAAAGATTATTGAGCCCTGTAGCTCATGACTGGCTACTGGGTGAACTGCTGACCTTATAGTTGATGCAGTTTTCAAAAGTGCTTAACTGAGTAGCAGAGAGGAACTCACCCCCTGGTGAAATCAGGATCAATACTTATTAAATACTTCATGAACTCTATTCATTTCTAAAACAGCCACTTGTCTGCCCTTCCTGTCATGTTCAGAATTAATTTGATATGTGATACAATCCGTACATATTATATTAGGTTACTTGTATTCTGAAAATGGAGAAGCCATGCTGATGCTGGGGAAAGGGCCGATGGTTTTCACTCTGTCATTAACAATCTGTTCTCTCTTTTATTATTAATTACATTTTTAATTAATCTTTTATGTCAGCATACAAAGTGATAGGTTTTGCTATGGCATTTTTATACATACATACCCTTAAGAACTTTTCTTTCCCAGTCTCCTCTCTATCTGGCCCCTCCACTGGCAAGCACTTCAGCATAATATTTTCTAATAAATTTCCATTACTTTCCCTCTGAATTTGGGTAAAAACAAATTAGGCTTAAAGACATAAGCAGAATATAAAAACACTCACTCCACATTTCCTTCTTAAGGCTTTTGGGGGTAAAATGTGATTTCTGGAAACATATTAATCATTTTGTAAGGATTCTATGGATAGTGTTGAATATAATGAAATAAATAACATTAATTATAAAGTTAGATTTTCACATTGGAAATCCTTGCTTTAAATTTGGAAATACATTTTTTTCATTTTAAAACATATAAAGTAAGTAATTTTCCCTGGCAGTTCTAATAAAACTTCTCTAAACATAGTGTTTTCCTTGGATTTCAACCGATCTTATTCAGTGCTGATATTGACTGTGATCTTTTATTACTTAGTTTCATGACAAATATTGGACAAAGTGTACATTGTTTTGGTTCTTCAAGAATGAATAAAACTAAGATACAAAACAATGAATGTCCATCCAAGGCTCTGAGGGCAGTAAGTGCCATGTAGTAGTCTGGGTACTTAAAGAATTAAGACTGAGAGATACTAACAAGTTCAGAACAGGCTAAGTTTGAGACATTTGAACCATCACAATTTAAAACCATTTTCAAGAGAAAAAAATAAAATCTTTTACCCATGTATCATTTAGATTTCCACAGAATCACTGTCACTTTCAACTATGCCTCCTGTGATAGTCACTTTCTGTATTGTATCTTTTGTCCATCTCTACTTTCATGAACTTGGTACAGTCCATGCCCTAAACCCACCATGCCACCTTCCCTTTAAAGAATAAATAAAGTTAATCTTTCTAGTTCCTTTAATGAAATAATAAAAGTTCTCTATGTAGCTCTTCAGAAAATACTATTCCCAAAAGTTTTATGAACTACCATTAAACAGTGCTATCATATGTCTTCCTGAATGTTTATTATACAATGGGGTATGTTTTCTCCAAAGGCAATGATTGTGTCATCTCTTTCAACTCTACATAATCATATTCCACCAAAGATATCCCTTAGACTTCGTCTTATGTCAAGAGATTCAAATGAACCTAGAAAAAATTTACACCGAGGAGAAAGAAAGAACTTTATTAACTGAACAAACTGATGCTCCAACATGTTACTACCCAAATTAGTTTCCACCTTTACTCAATGCTGTTTGTATTTGGCCAGAGTTGTATATCTTTCTGAAAGCTAACAGTACAGATGAAGCATCACTATTTATTGCAATGCTTAACAGACCAGTGGCATGCCATTGGAGATTAGTAAATGTCCAGAGTAAATAATAAAGATGACTTCCAATATGAAAAATGCTACAGTGCTTTATTGAGGAGTTAGAAAGAAATCTTAACTTTACCCATAGAGATGCAGAACAATGGAACTAATTTAATTATGACTTTGAGTGAAAAATAATACATGTAACAGATGTGATAGCCTTTAAAATTCTTTCTTTTCAAAATTTAATTTCACATGTCTTGATTTCTCCATTTGGATCTTTTTGTTTGTTTGTGTTTTTCGCTTTTTACATTCCAAAAAAGCTATTTTCACCCATTAGTATTATTAATAAAGCTTTAGAATTTCCTATCAGAAACCATCCTCAGGAAGCAGCTCCCTCCACTTTTTTTCCTTTTTGGCTACTTCTAAAAAGAAAAAAAAATACTTAATATCAGTATGAATAACACATGTGCTCATTGCAGCAAACTGTTGGTACAATCTGTGCTTGATACAGTTATAAATAAGTCTTTGAAAGCATTTTTCTTTATTTTAAATAAAGGCTATAGAAAACCACAAGAAGGATCTAGCCTTGTTAATATCACAAGCTGTTTCCCCACCTGCACTCTGAGCAGCTTTGGTACAGCAGCTGTCTGGGTTCGTGTTGGCACATCACTGTCTGTGCAGGAACCCCATGGTTTACACAGAAAATGAATAGGCCCCAGTTCCAATGGGGTCTTTAATAATCTTTCCTCTAATGCTGCCATGTGTGAACACTGAGCTTTGAAGGGTTGTGAGGTGGGAAGTTTCAGGGGGATTATTTCAAGCCTCTCAATTTTGAAAGGTAGAAAAGGAGCATTGCAGAATTGAGAAAGTACCTTCCCAATTCTCCTGCAATGTTGATCAAATGTGGTTTGTATTGATAAAACTGCTCCGTGTCCAGCATGTTAGAGCAAATGAAGGAGTGGATATAATTACATGGCTCCACTCCATTTGGCCTCCTTTAACATAGACAAACAAAACCCTCTATTGATGTCCCATTGATTTCATTTACCAAATATTAGCTGGGAAAATATTAACCTAATGGAAGCAAATATCTATCTTGTCATACCTATGGAAATCACACACAGAGAGGAAGAACGAACATATTACACTTGCTTTATGCCAGTGAGTGGCCAATGGACTCAAGGATGAAATCAGTAGTTTGTGTTTTCTTTTTTCTCCCATAAACTATTTTAAAAGCATTATCTTTTTCAGGCAAACATCAATTACAAATAAATTGTTGAAAATAGAGTACACCCCATATTTGCAACTTCTCTTAGGTAACACTGGAGAATGGAGAGTTAATATTGAGATTGTTTTGCATATTGTGAAGCACAAGAGTATGTTTTGTGGTGATATGATTGAATTATTAACTTAAAGGCACACTATGTGTTATTACAGAATGAACATACTAGGATCTAGTCAGACATGTATAAACCCATGTTTGGGCTAGAGTAGAAAGCACCTTGAAGCATTGGAAATCCAACTAGATATTAACTTGAAATAAATTTAACCCCTATGAGTCTGTGAAATTAAAAAAAAAAAAGCTATTCCTGAACAGTAAATCAACATGAAGTTCTATAGATTGGGCATTATTAGGCAATTCAGAACAGCAGTTGAATGAATACAGGACTCAAATAACATATTTTTTTCAAGTAATGATATCTAGCATGTGAGAACAAGTGAAGAAATGTATATAATTACATGGCTCCATGCTATTTGGCCTTCTTTTAACACAGACAAACACAACCATTGATTACCAAATATTATCTGGGAAAATATTAACCTAATTATTAACTCATCTAAAGTAATGAGTAAGTTGACAGAGCTACAGAGTAATCTTTAAGGAGAAGGTGATTGTTATGAAGGAAACAGGAAAAGTGGAGAACGGTATTCTGCATCTCAGAATTCAGCTGACAGCATCGTCAGAGCTTTACTGGGTGGATTAATAAGCACAGAGAATAATGCTGGTGTAACCTGATTGTAACTATATACAGACAGCTTGGTATTTTTGGAACTTGTTTTGGTAAAGTATGGAACATTCAGAAGATGAGTTTGCAAAACAGACAAAAGATCACGACAGATCTGTTTTCTAACATTCTGAAATTGAGCAGGATTAAATAAAATAAGCCAAAGGTTGACATGTGTGTATTTGCATTTCTGAAGGTACTTCTGATACAGGGAAGTATAAAAAAAGAGAGGCAAGAGAAAGAGCAACCAGCTACAAAAATTAGGCAGTGTAAGCCCAGATAACAAGTGAAAGCATAGGATTTGTGAAATGGGAGAATAAAATATCCAGGAAGCCTACTTGTCTGAGCTCCCTGGCCAGAGGGAAATGGAGCAACAGATCTCTGGAGTTGTAACTATGTTTTACTTCCCCTTTCATAAGATTAAGCCCTATCACCCTCCTAAAGTATGGTAGACAGTGGTGACTTTTCTGTCCTCTACTCTGAAAATTTCTAACCCCTTCACATTCTTCTGATTCTATGCAACAGAGCATGGAAAAATCCATAGATGTATGGGGCAGAGAAACCAATGGCTACTTCCAGCAGAGTTTGGCAGGTACCTTCGCCCTGTCATTGATTTACGACAGCGTTTTAGCCACAGTCTAAAGATGATTGTAGCTACCACAGCTCTCCTTAAAGTTAAAATAGCTTGCACAGTATTTTGCCCTAATATTGTCAAGAAGCATAGCTCCTTTGCCAGAAACTGCTCTAATTGGATTCGGTGGACCTTGACTGGCTTGTCACAGCAATGTTCGAGGTGAATGAGAAAATTTTGAGATGCTTTATCATAAAAGTTAGAACTGAATATCTACGATGAAGGCATTTTATGATCATACTACTTTTCCATGACTTTTGTTTTGTTAATTTGACAAATAATCAGTAAAAAGACTTTGGTAAGGTTATAGGGAAGCTTCCATACATGCATTTATTATTCTGGTAATCCATTGATTATGAATATACAATATGAGATTTTCAAAAAAAGTATTCTGCCATTTACAAAGTTCCATTTTATTGTTTTTTTTTTCAAGCATTCTGAAGGTTGCTGTGGAAGATACAGTACTTGAGAACTCAGGCATGTATCTTCAATAACCACCTGATCAGGAGAAAATTCACAAATTCATAAGGTAAGTGTGTCCTTATTTCTTACTTGGCCTATTTCCCAGGAAAACATAATGATGTTTTAATTATTAATGCAATGAAGTTTATTGCTTTGTCCTAAAAATCTGAGCATTATGCAAAGATATCATTTAAAATAATTATTGTTGGGATTTTCAGATACACATGAAAAAAGTTAATTCACAATGCTCAGCCAACATTCCTTAATCTATTCTTGGTGGTAGGAATACTGCCATTCTGTATGACACAGAGGTACACACATTGGCACATGGACTTTTATGTAGAAAGCCACAGACTTACAGTTACACTGCATCCAAAGGACCTGTACATATGCAACACCAAGTGGAAATTATGGCTTTAAAAATATGAATATATTCGATACTTTTACTATCTTGATGACTGATGTCATACAACCTGGATCTTACAACATGAAAGACATAGGGTAAATAATATCCATTCTTAGTTTCATAGAAAGAAAGGGCTACAGGTTATTAGATTTGTTTCCTAGGAACTATTGTGACATGTTAATAAGTAATAGGAACATACTTTATCTTTTTTCCATGTACCAAGGAGAAATGTGTTACAGAACAACTCAGAAGGAACGGTGTCAGATGCTGGATGAGAAATGGTTGGGTGGGGGTTGTTTGGGTGGTTTTGTTCTTTGTTTTGGTTTGTTTTTAAGGAGAAAAATGGTCCTTTCAGGAAGCATCTGTCAGAACATGAGAAAATCAGAGTTGATTCTGCTAAGTTAAAGAGTCTAAAATTCCGAGCATCCCTGACTCTTCAATTTCATAGTAAAACAGTCTTCTTTTGACCTTTCTTGATCCTGCTTCCCTAACAAGCAGGTCGACATTAAGTCCTCCTTTCAGTTTTAGAAAATTCAGTACTGGGGAAATGTGTGTCATGTGCCACAAGAAGATGTCTGAAGCTGTTCCTTGCACGTGGCTGCCACTCTGTTCATCTCTTTCCTAGATGTAATTTGTTTCCCTTTAATGAGTTGTAGAACTGAGAATACTTGAGTTACACCACAGACAAATGATAGAAAAAGCAAGCAGTAGTCTCCAAGTCCATTGGCTTTTGAGAGTATAGCTATCATCCACATTAAATTGTGTATTTGAGCCTTTGTTGAGAAAGGGAAGTTGGGCTGAATTTGTAAGTCTTGTGATAACATGCACCCCTTGAATGAGGTACATATGACATTTTAGGGTGCTTTGGTTCCTGTCAGTAAAATTCAGAACTGGGAATGGTAATGATAATTATACAATAAACCAACTACCTGTGGGTTTGACTCTGCTTCTCATAGGAGAAGATTAGTTATTGTGAGAAACATTATAATTTTCTATTGATACAAAACTTCAGACTTTCTTACTTGAGCCTGGCAGGAATCTCTTCACTCACCTACAACCCAGTTCCATGAGGGGTGGATGCAAATTGAGGGACGAAAGACAGCTTTTCAACTTCCCTCAAACCCTAAAATTTTCAAAAAAAATTTGTGTGATTTCTGATTAATGGAACTCTTGAGTTTGATTTATATGATTCTATTATTCATTGTATGGGGGAAGATAAGTCACTTTTTTTCTATTTAATTTTAAAAATTAGGGCTAGCAGTGATGGAGTTTAAGATCAAATTATCCTGTCAGAGTGACAGATAAATCTCAAGAGTTTCTAATGAGATTTTGCACTGTCAGGGTGCTGAAATTCTCCTTTCCCAGACTCCTTCATCCCAGGCTCTGACAGTGAGTGACAGCGAACATCTGCCTTTTGAAATATGGTGCTATTGGAGGTATCTGGTTCTTATTTAGAAATTTTTGGGCAGCTTGCTTCCTTGTTTGTTCTAGGTTAAATAGAAAAAGGAGTTTACACAGATGTCATGGTAAGTTTTTTCACCATGGAAGCTGTGGATAATTACACCATACCTGGGTGTGGTTAATTAAATATTTTCAGCAAGCCTACACTTGCTCTTGGGTATTGCTATTCTTAGGAAGATATTTACTGTGAAGCTGGGACAAATATGACACAGTGTTCTCACTATGTTGCTTCCCTCCATTTTCTTACTGTCTTAAATAAAATTGAAAACCATAATTGTTTTCATAGCGTTGGGCTGACCTCTATCCTGCTCCGATCAGCTAATAATTTTGTTGTATTTAATCATGGATTTAGCACCTCTCTACTTCTGATACCTAAAAAAGAAATGATTCTTTGCTGTCCTCAGAGATGACTGACCAGTAACAGGTCTTATGTGAAGTTACAGATGCCCCCTTTAGTCTTCTACAATACATGTCCCAAATGATGCTACCACTTAAGTGAACTAGTTGCTGATAAATAATTTTAAATGCCTTGTAGAAGCAAAGGGAATACAAACAGGAGTAGTGAGGAGAGGATCTTCCATGTGAGACAGTCTTAGTATAGAATGTCCTGCAAAATGAAGTTGATTCTAGATTCACTCTGTTCTATTTATCTAACTAAGACTGCAAGGTCACATGAGGTGGCTGGAAGCTTCTTTCTCCTCACATCTACAGGAGCTGTTTCTTCACTTTGCTTTATTTTCTTTCCTCTCCTTTACTAGCAAAAACATATTCACAATCTACATCTGAAAGACAGAACATTGCATTTTCATTATAGCTCTGGTATTGAATGCAGCGGAGTCCCTAAAACAGAAGATATTAACCAGTAAGTGCCTCCCAAGAAGCCTGCTATGGTTGCTCAATTATTATTTGAAAATGAGACATGGTAATGATATTAGCTAATAATTCAAGGAACAGATGATCCTCAGAAGAAAATGTGGTGAGACACCTAAACACCAGCCCTGGAGAGCTGTACATGCTGTATGTTAGTTAAGAGTCTTAATAAAAGAACAGAAGGAATGGAAAATAACATAAGATGAAGAATGAATTACTGAAGATTAAATAGTTTCTATTACAGGAATAGGCTACATGTACAGCTAATGGCAGGCATTTGCTACAGACAGATGGAATGCTCTCATCTCCCAATAGTATTGATATGAAGTTTCTGTTAAGATTCATTTTTTTCCTGGAACATTTGCATATAAATATAAACATCATTACTAGGGGCTAATTGCCCTGTAGGAACTAAAATGTGGGAAATAGCATCTTTAGTCGTTTTTATCATTATTTTTAAAGTATCTCTAACACGCATCATATTTGGTACTGCATGGCTGCAACAGATAATTACTACCATTAAGAATCTCAAACGCAAAATCAAAACCATTTGGAATGGCTTCCAGGGCAACCCAGAACAGTAAGTAGCCACCAAAATGAATATAAGAGGGCTTTATTCATGCATATTCATAAGGGTACTTAATTTGACACTCATAGTTGAGGGCTTTTGAAAGCTTATCAAAAGAGCAGCTCCCAAACAAGACCACACATCAAAGGTAAGAAGCCAGAGTTCAGCTCACTGTCACACTCATCCAGCATCACTTGTGGGAGGCAATGGGTAACACTAAAGGAATTATTTATTTTATCTATTCTGAGGAGGTAGCAGTTTCTATGAAGATGTAAACCACATGCTTTTGCCTTCTTTGTCATCCATCTTATTGATCAGAAAGGTCGGGAGTAAAAGCTATTCACAGGCTAGATCATAAGCAACAACTCTGGAGAAATGGGCATGGAGATGGATGTGATTAATGTCCCTTGCTGGTGCCGAATATGAAGAAGGGTTTGAGGCATGTCTTAAGCTCAGACAATAAGAAATTGAATACAAAGACACAACTATGGCTGAGGTTCTGGCTATGGGGAAGGACTGCCTATATGGGGGTGGGGCATCCAGGTACATGCTGCCTTGTTGGAGGACTGTGTTCAGAGGTGATCTTGCTGACACTTACACTTTTCAAAACCATTTCCATGACATTCAGCAAATGTTTGTTCTGGCGAAACAAATCTGTTAAATTATAGATTAGAAACAGCACAAAGAAATCTTTACAAATGTTTCAGTTTCACAGAAAGTAAACACCATTATATTTAAATGCAGCATTCTTGGTTAGAGTAAAACATTTACCCATCAGGATTTTCTAAGGTGTATGCTTTCTCTCTCTTTTGAGTATAGATACCTGAGAGACAGAGAAAGGATGGTAAATGGCACACTCTGAGCTGTGAGTTGGCACACGCCTGCCCTTCAGTATTGCTCTCCCTTTTCTAGACTGCCTTTCCCTAGCACCTTCATCCACTACTTGCCTCCTCCTTATGTCTATCAACACTCCATGAAACAATGACTACTACAACATAACAGTTGTCTCATTTTATTTAATGAGCATTTAATTTTCCTCATTTCCCCCACGTACCTTCAGATAGTCATTCTATTTAGGAAGTATTGGAGAGCTGTAACTTTCAAAGCATTCTGGGAGTAAGCACAAGGACATTACTGCACTTAACAGGGGCTGCTAGTCACAGGCCTTGAAGTAAATGTATCTGTTAAGATTCCTTCATGTTGAAGACAACAAAAATACAATTTTGCAATTCTTTGTTGAAAGGGGCTTATTTTTATACATTACTTTATGGTGATAGTAATTATTTTAGCAATTGTCAGAGGAAGAGTTTTTGTTTGCTTATAACTCTTAGTCATAATGTTAATAAATAATTTCACTGAGACATAACTGAAAAGACAAAATGATCAAACATGCTGAATTCTCATACCACCTTATAAAAATGGACCAAAGTGGTATAAAAGAGAATTATAGTTTAGTTGGTTCCAAGCATGTTTTAAAACTTAATTTAGAATATATTTGAAGTGTGATAAGATATGTTAAACCATTGTAAACATATAAAACATTAACTATTAAGCTCTAAAATAATATCTAAATAGAATAGATAAAAACAGAAATCCATTTGTGTGCTCAAACCTATGAATTCAATGTATTTGGAATTAAGAAATTATAAGAAAACATTAGTTTAACGCAGTACTATTATAACTAATAAATAAGGCTGATGTTGGCTGTTTTTTAGAAAGGGACAATTGTACAATGCTTATTTGCATAGTATAGCATAATGATATGTAGATGGGAACCAAAGCTAAAATTTCAGATGAGTGAAAGTCAATATAGAATAAATATATAGCTAAAATATTTTAATAGTGTATGATATGCTAATAATTATCTGGGGCATTTCCATACTTCTTAGCCTAAGCACCTCTCTTTAGTTTTTGAAGACTGTGAGTAATAGTGTCAATTATTATAGGAATGATGAATGTACCTCAATCAAAATTTGAAAACATGTATGGAACAAAATATCATTGTTAGTTAATTTAAATAATAAAATAATTGCCTTCCCAAAATGAAGTTCTGTGGTGCATTTTTCTTGAAACGGTGGACATTGACAGAGTCAAAGTATAAAAGCTTGAAAGCCCATGAAAATACTGAACTTCCTTTGCAAGAGAAAACCAAAACCATAAACACACCCCCTCCCAAAGTTCAGTGGTTATCATAGAGAGGAAGCAGAAAACTCTAAGAGCCAGAGGTGATAGGTGACTTGAAGGAGTCAGTGTCTTCTAGATACAGTAAGACATTTGTACATATGAATTCACAATCATGTTGATCTCATGACCAAGCCCTAGGGAAGCTCAAGACAGATAAAAATCCCAGCATGGATGCAGGTGGGTGATGCAGAAGACCCACCCCTGGGAGCATTTGGAAATTGATAGCTTCTGGGAGATGGGCAGTTAGCTTTCTTAAAGGGTATTTTCTCTGGTCAGTATTACAGGTTTCAGTAGATGGTGACATCCCTGGCATGTATATAAACAACATTAAGGGTAATTAATGATGTCTTCCTAAGTTTTATTCTTTCTTTTTTAAATGGAGACACATAATTGGGTGAATACAGATTGGGGAATGGGTCTGGAAGAGAAGAGGGAGGGTGATATTTATTATCAAAATATAATATATGAAATCTCAATGATTAATGAAAATCTTATCTTTTTGTTGGTGGTTTTTATTTAACTCTCTTTTGTTTTCCAACACCCATAACTGATCAAGCTTACAGTACTTATTTATATGAAAATGACTGTTGTAAAATAAAATTTTAATTATATTTAATCCAGGCATTTTCATGACTCATATTAATAGAAAAAAAGTTCAAATGTGATTTTCTATCTCTTTGTATTTACATGGGGTAGTATTTTCTGGTCTCAAGCCTTGATTTATCACCTGCCTTCAGTTCTCAAGGTCTGTGTAAGTGTCACAGAAATTCTGTTAGAATAATGTCCATGTCTTTCAATCAGTCAATACAGCGCAAAACAAAGAGACAGCCCGGCTTTTGTGCAAGAAGAGAATGGGAAATGAGGCAGTGGACATTCAGCTCAAACCCTGTTGAAGTATAATAACCTTAGCAATATAAAAGGATACTGTACATGTGTGTTCAGTTGGTATAGTCTGGTCCTATGAGGTCTTATGCCTCCAAATTGGATGATAAAATAGTGAATCAAAGGGCATAGGACTTAGCTCAATGGTAAAGCACTTGTCCAGGATGTGTAGAGCCATGGCTTTGATCTCATTATCCCCCAAAAATAATGAACATGATGGATTATTTTATACTGAAATTGAAATATAAATAGTAGCTTTATGCATATAAATATGTAAAATATTTTCTGATATGTAATATATAAAATATAATATTAATGTATTTCCACTGTATACAATAAAAATCTCATATTTTTTTTGTTTATTTGTTTTGTTTTGTTTTTTTTTCGAGACAGGGTTTCTCTGTGTAGTCCTGGCTGTCCTGGAACTCACTCTGTAGACCAGGCTGGCCTCAAACTCAGAAATCACTTGCCTCTGCCTCCCAAGTGCTGGGATTAAAGGCTTGCACCACCACTGCTCGTTGTTTTGTTTTGTTTTGTTGTTGTTGTTGTTGTTTTTGAGGGGGCATCCCATATCCTAAAGAAGGAAATGTTCAATTATATAGTTCAAGCACTTAATAGTTACACACACTTCCATCATTTCGTATTTTCCTCACCTGACTGGTTTGCAAGTCCAATTTTCTTCTTTGGAAAAACTAGCACCTGCTTTTCTGTTGTCAGTTTAAACAATGGGTTAGTCACTTTGTAAAACAAAAGCCCATGGTGGGAAATGTCGATATCTAGTTCACTGTTGTGCTCTTAAAACTTGACTACATAATAACTATTTGTTGAGTGTTTCTTGTATGACCAAGCTACTTGAATAGACACCCTTTTTGCACAGGGAAGAAATGGAAGAAAACCATAAGAGCCAAGAGAAGATAGGGCACTAAGAAAAGCAGAGGCAAAAAAGAGGTATTTGTGATAAAATTTGTTTTTTTTGTTTTTTGTTTTGTTTTGTTAAGAAAGGAAGAAATCATAGCAGGAAAGAAATCTCATAGCCTACAAGAAAGCTTAGCCTAAATGAAAACTGCTTTGGTATGATTCAATGATGACATTTTGAGTCTTAAAGTAAGTATATGTTTAATTTTTCAAAATAATATCTGGTCATCCCTCGAATTACTAATGCCATATTCTGTGTTGTCCCCAGTATTTATGTAAGAATTGTGACAACATGCAATCTGACCAGTATCTGGTTTGTGACAGTTCATAATTTTCTGCCATATAATAAGCAAAACAATCATTTTATTGTAATTTGAGTGTGTTTTATTGTGAGTTATAAATAACTTTTTCCTCTTTGCAATATTGTCTCATTTACATTCTTAAAAATACAGCTTTGCTCAGTATTTTTATTGTTCAAATATTTTACCACCAGGAGTTTTCATGTAATTTTGTATCTCCTTACATTTTTTATGGGAACTTTTGAGGAATGGACAGTTTCATAGGTTTATCTACTTTTTGTGCTTTACATTTAGCTTGGCTGATATATAGATAGTTTTTATGGTACTTCTTAGGGTTTGCTTGAGAATTTTTTGCTTTTTAGATGCTGCCAGTATTTTTTGTAGTTTTGTGGCTTGCATATTTGAACAGTTTCAATGTCTATTCATTCAACATTGCAAAGAAAATATGTATCAATCCCTTGCCTATAGGGTAAGAATTCTGAGTCCAAATTCATTGTTTTCTAACATTAATTATCAAGAATCTATGGATAGTCTATTGAAGAAATCTTCGAGTAATGTGTGGCCTTACCTCACACAGGATGCTAATGGCAAGATGGCAGTTTATAGTCATTCCATTTAATTCCATTTGAAGACACAATGACACTGTACTCATTGTTCAAGTTTTATAAACTTCTGGACCTCTGGTTGAGTCTGTATGTTTGTATTTTGTGTGTTCTATATAGAAAACATTTACAGACAATCTTACCTGTGTGTGTGTGTGTGTGTGTGTGTGTGTGTGTGTGTTGTGTGTGGATGTAGGCCAGAAGTAAATGTTAAATGTCATTCCTCACTTATTTTCCACATTAATTCCTTTCATTTTCATGCTATTTATTCATTCAACAAATTAATTGATTACATTCTAATATTCCAAACACATTTATAATGTACTTTGATCATCTTCAATCCCCTATTAGCCTCTCCTTCTTACCACTCTTCCATCTCCTCTTCCTCCAAACCCTTCTCCAACTTGCCCTCATTAACTCTATTGTTTTCTTTTGATTTCAGTTTTTGCATTGCATGTATACATGCATATAGATAGAAAATAAAACTTGCTGAGACCCATTAGTATTACTCATGTGTTTATGATATTAGGGCTGATTGTATTGGATAAACACTCAAAGGCTTCTTCCCCAGAAAAGTCTGATTCTTCCTCTTTGGCAGTCCTTGCTCGTCTGTAGTTCCTTATCTAGGGATGACTGTGATTTCCCCCCTCTACTGGCAAACCAAATAGTGATGTCTTGTTAAACTTTTGTCTAGGTTACCATATCAAGATTTCTCAGCCTTAGCATCCCAGGCCCTTATACATGTTCAATCTTTCAGCAGACATCTTGGTTTTTTGGCTCAAAAATCTCCCTGCCTCCTCTTCCATAAGTTCTCTGAGGATTAGATGTAGGAGTTGTGTTGTAGATGTATCAATTAGGGCTGTGTACCCCAGTATCAGTGGTTCTCTGCACTTTGACCAGTTCTGGATTACTACAAAGATGCAGTTAGAAATTATACCTGTTTGAGAAAGTCGCAGTATTATGTTTTCTACATGCCATGTCCTTGCCAGTCATGGCTTTACAGTACCAGGTTTAAAGATAGGCTGACAGTACTACACAAGGAATCATTCTTATCGAACATATCTTAAGTACATTAGATAACTGTAGAATATACCAAAGATGTCAGTGTCACTATTGCATTGTTAGGAGTATCTTGCCTCTCTGGTCATTTTGTTTCATAGGTCTTATGCTAGTAGAATGATTGTTTGCTTCCTTTCCTGCTAAACTTGCATAACATCTTCCAGTCCCATGAGAGCTAGTCCTTAAGGGTGCATCCTAGGATTGAAGAAAATATAGCATGGCATTATATGTCCATAACTTCTATTCTGGAAAACTGAAGCTTGTATCCTGTGATTGATAGTTCCCTATTCTTTATAGCAACCTGTCCCAGATAATCACTTTCATGTGTTTTGTGATTTTAATTTTTTAAATTATGCATAATTAATCCCTCTATTTTTTCATTCATCTGTTATTAGTTTACTTATTTCCATATTTGTGCTTTTGAGAATAATTCTATATTGATGAGGACTAGGCTGCTATCTCCATCATTTGCTAGTACTTGGGGTAATTTTCTTCCTATATTTTGTGTGAACACCACCATTTACCAAAATTTTTACATAGACCATGGCTCTATGGGAGCCATTATCACCCTTTGTGGTGTAATTTCATTTGAAAGAAAAATGTGTGTGTATTTGTATAAATGCCTATATATGTACACAAACTATTTTCCCTCTCTCAAGCTTTTTCTCTCTGTTCAACTTTTTAAAAATTGTTTTGAGTTATGTTCTCTTACTTGGCCTGAAATTTAGCTGTTTGTCTAGGCTCACTGAAAAGTAAGTGCTAGGAATTCACTTGCCTCTGCCTTTCCAGCACTGAGATTACAAGAGCACACTGCCAGTCCCAGGTGTCTTTATATATGTTCCAAGATCAAATTCAGGTCCTCATATCTGTGCAGCAAGTACTATACTGATGAACTATTTTTCCCAGCTCAATAATCAATCTTCTAATGTGTAGGTAAATTTAGAATCTTAATATATATTGTTTTCCTCCACAAAGGGCAATTCTTTTCATACACTAATATACACTCGTTCACAATAATTTCGTGTACCTTACAGTAATGCTGCTGGTACAAGGGACACTATCAGGCATGGCCTTTTTATGTTACTGATACACCAACATTTTTTGCATAACAGTACATTGAAATCATGTATACTTATTTTCACCTGGGTATGTTTGTTTTTAGTAGTACATTTTTTATACTAATGAATTGTTAGAAATGGATTTTTATCAAACATATTTGAATGATGACATATACTTTTACTTTAAACTCCTTTTTCTTAGAATAAATATGGATCAACATTTTGGGAAATGTTTGCATTCACATAAAATATTAGAAGACTTGAGCACTTTAGGTGAGATGGAGCTCACACTTGGTTGTGAGTTAATGCTAAAATCATATTGAAACTTTTATGTAAGATAGGTAGTATATTTCATTAGTATTTTAATTATAGCATGATAAATGATCTTTCAGAACTCTTAGTTAATACGTATTAGTTAAATTCTTTCTGCGTGTTTTGTTTGTCTGTGTATAATATTTACAATGTATTTTCCAGTCCTGCTGTTAAGTAATTATACTTGGTCACCTTTCTAAATACATTTGCTTTTAATTCCTTTTACTTTAATTGGGAAGACAATTACAATAGTATTTTACATACTTCACTAAAACGTATCGCCTATCTAAGTTTATACTACAGCTTTCACATGCTCTTATGATCACTAAGCATTCATTTCAGCTCAAGCTTTGATATCTGCATTCAGTTTTCCCATGTGGTCATTCAATGTGAAATAATACTGTAACACAGGCTTCACAATTTCACATTTAAAGGCTTACAGAAATGCCAGTGCTGGGGCAGCATACCATCAAAGATTATCTGGAGAGGCAATAAAGAAATAGTGAGACAAATTTAGTGTCAACTAAGAGTTAGACTCTACATGTCCTAGATAAATTTGAAGAGAAACAGTTAATCTCCAGACAAGAAGTAATTGTTATTATGTAAAATTCTTATATTTTATAAGCACCAGGTAAAGAGCACATGTATCGTGGTTATATTAAAACATGGTGCTATTTATGTGAAATTACAATTCAGTGAAGTACTTTTTAATTTGATGTACTAAATAACTGTGCCTGATTGAAGGCATCTCTGGTTGAAGATTGCATGTCGAGTTTATTCTTGGGTCCAGTGAAGGAAGTGATTTTCTTTCATGTCTTGTGAACTTGGCTAAATCTTATTCTTTGTTTTCTAGCAGGCAGCTATCTTGGATGTATGAAAGGCCCACCTTTTGTTTGCTTTACCTGATGATTTATCCCTTAGTCTTACAGATTACTCAATTTGATGGTTTCTCTTCCCATCAGTATGGGTATATTTTAAAATGCTCCCAATGTATTTGCTTTTAGCTTTAGGTTTATTGTTTATTTGTTTTAAAATAAAATGCAATCTTATTATAATGTCTAAATTGTTTTCAAATTACTTTTCAGCATGACTTAAGCGAGTACCACTACTCAAGTATAAGGATTCTCTCCAGATTCCTCATATTCTCCTTAGCTGACTTTTATCTTTTTCAGAACCTTTATCATTCATTGTTCATTTGGCATCTTCACATCTCTGCATCACATGTATCCAGTGTACTTAAGCTCTCAATCACAAAGATTAGTTTTACTTTCTTGTCTCTCTCTCTCACGTTTGTGATACAGTTTTGGTTTTGTCCTTTTGCCATATTCTGTTTTATCCAAATTTTTTAACTCTTTCTTTTTTAAGTGTACATAAAAGTCAAGACGTATTAAACTTAAGATTTTCAGTTCTTCAATCAGGTTTCTGCTTTAGACATTTTCTTATTGATATCACTTACCCAGGAGCCTTGCAAATACTCTTGTTAAACTAAATTCTGAAAAATCCTGCTAAATTTAGAATAGGAAATAAAAATTTTGACACTAAATTGAAATAGAAAGAAAACTCACATTTCCTAATGTGATTAGAAACAGGCATTGGCTGTAGGTGACATTCCCCAATAACGCTTCAGAATGAATCAGAAAACAGTACTTAATAGAGGTATCCTATGATAATTAGCTGAATAGGAACTCTATTAATCACTTAAATGCATTTTATATTAAAAGGATTACAAGTGCGGAAGGATTTATACATACTACTTACTTACTTTCCATTTGAGACTTTACATGGTCACTTAGAATTTTATACCCCCTCCCACTTAGTAAGCTGCTATGATCTATGAACCATTTTAAGTAGTTTTATAGTTCTTATTCAGTTTTAAAGTTAACCATCTATCATTACACTATTTTTAAATAACTGTGCTGTGATTAAAGAGCAATAACTAGCAACCATTACTTTTTCAGCTTACAACAGCTCTCAGCAGAGCTCGGAACACTTAGTAGGTAATTAAAATGCTTATTTAATTTTCATGCATGGTTGACTAAAATAAAATATATTAAGAGCTTAGTGTTTGAAGTCAGAGTCAAATTTAGATCATAAGTCCCGTATTTAAAAACAATGTGACTTGACAGAAGTTACCAACTGCCCTTCAGTTCTTGGTTTGTTTTTGTAAATTATTTTTCTGAATATGAATCAATGGTTATTTGGTTGCTGTGAAGATTAAAAGTTATTCTGTAATAAATTATTACTGAAGCTTTAATATATATCACAAATAAATTTTGAGTGTAATTTAAATTTATTTTTATCCTGTTGTTTTAAAGTCATAGACAACTTTTTGAAGGATCTCCTATCCAGAGATTTCTTCTCAAGGACATTCCTTCATGTAGGTTTCAGAACTGTGCACATCACACATTATAAAAACATGTCATATTTACTTTCATCAGAAAAGTTTTACGTGTTCATTTTCATTTTAGGTAAACAACAAGGAACATAACTTTCCTTACTTTATGTAACTCAATATTTGCGCTTGCAGTTATGATTGACAGTCAAGAAATGGATAGCAAGTAGCTTTGCAGCATTAAAATGGAAACCATTAAAAAGGCAAAGGTTTGGGATTGTATGGATGTTGTGTTGGTAAGGAAGCCCACAAAGTAAGTAAATGAATAAATATGTAAATAAAGTATATGTCTGAGAAATTAGTAGACAGCATAGTAATTACTTTACTCACATTTTGTAAAATTTTTGTTCAATAATATTCTACTATGTGCTATAAAGAACAAATGGTGGCATCATATGCCAGATAATATATAAACTTGAAATGCTTCCCTCAGCTTTAAGTGCAAGGGCTATATGCATTCCGAGCCCTGTTTGGAGACAGTTTATTTCTGCAGTGAATGATTTTAATACATAGCAATATCCTGCTTTTCTGCTGAAATGAAACAGAATTCCCTAGTGTACTTGTTCTCATTCATTCCCATAGGATGGGGGGGATGTGTATGCTTACATTTGTAAGGTAAATTATATGCTTAGGGATGTAATAGCCCTTGCTTTTATGCATTTATTTTTTTCTCCAAGGAATTCAGCACATTTCATATTGGTTTTAGAAAAATGGAAAAACTAGATCTCATTCTTGACCTACCATCTGAATGCTGGAGAATTGCTTATTTTCAATATTTCCCTCCAAACTCTATAAGTTAGAAGGAGTCTGGGAAAATAGAGAGAGAAATATTGAGGCAGCAAAGGACCTGAGTGACACATAGCATCTCATGTCTGTAAGCAAGTGCTTATGCAGTTGAGGAAGGAGAGAAGAGAAGACCATTCTGAGTTTGAGGCTACTTTGGGCTACACAATGAAGACCAGACCAGCTTCAGGTACAGGAGATTCAGGGCAGCCTGGGCAACAGAGGAAGACTCTATCTCAAAACTAAACAAAGTAAAAAATAAAAGGAAAAAATCCTCCTAGAATCTAGAAAACAAAATAAAAACTAAAACGAGTCAAAATTAAAGCAAAATAAAAGCATCTTAATACAGTTCATTTATTTGTCCAAATTTTCAGATCAAAATTCACTACGTAAACAAAAAAATCTTAGCTGAAAAATAGAATTTTATTTTACTTTCCATTAAACATAAGTTAATATGTTTGAGAATATTTAAATTGTGAAATGGATGTTTCATGTTTAAAGAAATGAATGTGATTGTAAAAACTGTTTATATAATGTTTATACTTTCTGTATACTATCCTCATGAAGGTAAGCATTTTATGTTGAAATACCAGCAGAAATAAGTTTTATCAAAAAGCCTGCTCACACTCTTCTGCCTTTTAACCAAGAGGCTTTGGGGGATCCCACGGGGTGGTTAAAATCTTCATGCTTACTATCCTAGAAATGGTACACTAGAGTATTGGGACAAGCTAAATTAGTATCCCTCCAATGGCTACATTGTGCAGTATTTAGCATTAAAATTTCTACGGAATTGATAGTACCATAAAGATCAATGAGGGTCACAGATTATGACATGGAGTCAAGAAGATGCCATGCCTGAAAACTGTATTAAAACTTGCAAATTTAAAGGCTGTCCTAGATATCTTTTTCTCAATTTCAGAACATTAGGTATTCATGGCTCTTATAGGGTTCCACCATCATCTAGTGGAAGACCAGAGTCCATTTAAAATGGTGCTGTCAACCAAGTGAGGATTAGAATGGCATTGTGATTACCCACACTTTAGATCATGCTACCTAGGACTTGATTTCTATCTGACCACTGCACAACTCTTGATCGTCTTCCATTCAGTACCTCAGACTGATATCTTCCTACTGAAATGGGAATAATTGGGAAGACTTTATTTGAAAATGAAGGCAAGTGCTTTAGGAATAGCATTGATGACAGTGGCACAAGTGTTCTGTTATATATGGTGAAAAGACCAAAAGTCAGTGAGACTCCTTTCAATCAGCTTTTCAAACAACTCAATTTGCCAGTCCAATTGTGTATACTATAAATGTCCACATAATTCATTCTAAACCCATTTTAAGTGTGCTTTCAATTTCTGTTTTGGCAAATACTCATCGTCATTTCGAAGACATACATAAAATGTCATTTTAGTACATTTATCTAGTTCATTTAAATTAAGTCATTCATATGTAGGTTTGCATTAAACTTTTCAACACTTCATATTAGGGGGTCCTAATAAGGTTCCCCTTCACAGGCAGGATAATGTTCCAAATCCTCTATTGAATGATGGCAATTCTAAGAGACACCAATTCTCCGTAGATTTTATTATACATTTGTTTCTATGATTGGTATTAATATGTAAATTAGGGATAGATGATTCAGTTCACCATAAAGATAATACCATTTTCTTCTACACTCCTAAACCTCTACCAGCACAGCTTACTCAGTGTTAACTCACCTTCTCTTTATCATACTTTCTTCTTCCCAGTTCTCTGAATGTTACTGTCTTGGGCACCTCTCCCCAGAGGCCCCAGGTTTCCTGCTGTTGACAGTGTGAATTGCATGGGGTCATGTTTCTTGTTATCTTTCAGTCTTTCAGACTCTTTCCTATTTACAGTTGATATTTCCTTATCAGGTGATGAAGGCTCTCCAGCAGAAATTGAACTTTTTCACACTTAGCCTATGCCAGATTTTATATTACTACTCAAGCAGTTTAGAGTTATTCCTTTCTGGGACACCTTAAAGAAATTTTTAGATAAGTTCAAATAGGCTCAATGACTATTTATCACATATATACACATACTTATATATCTATATCTATATATCTATATATACACATACATAGTGATTGTATATATAGACTTTCAAAGATGCAATTTGTTTTGATGAGTAAAAAGAAAAAGAAAAACAAAAGGAATTTGAACACACTTGCTGGGAAAGTGTATTGGTCAGTATAGTAATAGAGAAGAATATGTGATAGGTAGTATATACTGCTCGAATAAGCAGGACAAAAGAGTGTATCACATTGTGTTGCTGCAGGACAAAATAGTGTGAGGTTAGGCAACAGGAGATGAGCACTTGTCTTATTTTTTCTATTGTTATAATGAAACACTGTGATCAAAGGCAACTTGGGGAGGAAGGAGGGTTTTTTGGCTTACATATCCTCAGTTGCTGTCCTCTGAAGGAAGCTAAGGTACAACCTCAGACAAAGCAGTCATCTGTAGACAAGAGCTGATTCAAAGGTCACAGAGGGATGCTGTTTACTGGGTTGCTCTCCATTGCTTACTCAGCTTGCTTTCTTATAGAAAGGACTATATCCAGACTAGTATCCCAGAAGTGTTAACATCCACAATGGTCTGAGAAATTCCCCATCAATCACTAATGAAAAAAAATGCCCTACACTCTTACTTATAGCAAGTTCTTCTGGACACTTTTTAACACTTGAAGTTCTTGCCTCTCAGATGGTATCTTCAGCTTGCACTAAATTGACATAAAAGTGACAAGAACAATAGCATTTTACTGAAGAGTGTGGAATGTATTTAATATCTCTGGAATTTCCATTTTATATTATTTAACTGTCAGGGATCTAGACTAACTAAGGTAGTGAAAAGCAATGTTGCAGGTAATGGAGATTTCCTACACTCATAATATCTCCTACAAATCCATCATGGCAAATGATGATAAGTATACTTTTAAAAGGAGTGATTATATAAGTAAACACTATTACTAACAAAGTCCATTCTCCTCAAGGTGTACTATGCAGTCTTTCTGCTGCAGGTAAGATCCGTTTGTCCTGAGGAAATAGTACATTTCTACACATTTTTATCTGAATTCTGTGCAGTAATCTGGCTTAGATATAATTTCCCTAAAATAGAAATTCTACCCACATATTTGCTTACCAAGTGTTTGAGTTCATTTCTGCATGGCAAGGAAGAAAATAAGATTTTTGTCTTGTGTCATGGTAAATGAATAAATAGTTTTTCTATTCATTAGAGTGGACATAATAGAATAATTATATATTCATGGTGGTCAGTTTTCTGTAAATATTGGAATCCAGTAATTGCTATAAAACTGCATGTTATTTATTCATTTGCAGACTTAAAGGAACATGCATAGCATGAAATATTTCTATAAATAAAATATACACTTGTGTTGCTTGTGTTGACCTTTGAGATGCCATAAAAATCCTCTTTGTTTTCTTCTTGTTAATATTGATATATTCACCATCCTGTAGTAGACACTGTTTCAGATACAATGCACATATGTGCACAATCCTTTTATGGCAGCTCTTTCTGTCCCAGATGGCAAAGACATTGAATTTTCTTTTTTCCTTTTTGTTTTCCTCCCTTAAAAATATAGGAAAACATGAAAATTGCCCATCCTCTTTCTCCCATGTTTATAATCTTGTAGTCTGTCTTGTGGCTGTTGACACTAGCCAGTCTCAGAATTGAGAACATGTAAGGTGGTGAGAACTCCTCAGTTTACGTTTTCCCACAGTCAGGATGAATACAGCTAACTAAACTGATGGGACAAGCCTCAGAATGCATCTTTCTACCATTTTACATCAAGCTTATTTCCATAAAGATCGAACATTCAAGTTGTAGGCTTCAGGAATGAGAATGTTTCATGCAAAACAGGAGCCATATGTCAGCCCTCAAAAGCATAAAGTCTATTGTCTTCTTTTGTTTGCTTTTAAGAGTAGAGTCTTCATTTTAGAAGTCTAAAATGGGATGTCCTTTTCTGAGCTCAGATAACTAGTTAATATCATATTAATTTTTCAATACATTTTTGGAGATCAAGCTGTCGTAGAAGTCAGAAGTCAAGAAGGGGCAAACTAGAGATATAGAAAACCAACAGCATAGTTTAATCAATTATTTGCAGAGGAGAAAACATGAAGATGGTCAAATTAACTCACTGTAATAATAGGCTTATTCTGTCAGTTTCAACTATATACTTTTCAATGTCAGTTGTATGATCTGATTTTAATATAACCATTTGAGTGTTGGTATTCTGTTTGAAGGAAGGACACAGACTTCCTTTTGTCAGTATTAACTATACATCTTGTCTAACTTAACTGGGTTCTTACAAGCCACTGACAAAATACTCAGATGGTCCCTCTCCAAGCTTGATTCCCAAGAATTATAGTGTAGAGAGCAATTACAATTAACTTAGAAAGATCTGCTAGTATAGAGACCTCATGATAACGATTCTTGCTAAGCTGTTCTTCAATTTTAACATCACTACTTTTAAATCAGAGAAGAGAGCAACAGCTAGAACTATTGCAACACTGTGTCCTATTACAGATCAATATTCTATTAATACTTTTTGTCTATAGAAACAAATTACATACATTCTGGAAACTAAACCAGTATTTAACTATAAAGTGAACAGCCATTGTTTGATTGTTCTGATAAGTAATTTGTCCAGGTTTGTAGTGGGTCATAGGAGAGAAGACATAATTTTTCACTTATTACATTGAGTAAGTAAATTGTGGAGTTATATTCTGCCCTTTTTTGAGTCTTTTATCTGTTAATGTGTTATTATCAATCAGTTTTACACATTGTTTTCCTATCTAGTTCTAAAGACAAATAGCACACACACACACACACACACACACACACACACACACACACACACATAATGGATGAGAGCTATCATTCAGCTTGATTTAAGGGTTAAAGAGTATGTTTATGAAATCATATAATTAAATTTTTAAATATTCTGTATAAAAACCAATATGATCATTGAGTGCATACAGTTTTGTTAATATGTTTATTAAATATATTGTAGGGTATGTTATATTAAATAGTAGGAAAATCATATTTCTATTTTAATGCTTTTGAATCTCATGGTTTTGAAACCATAGTTTTTCAAGACATTGTATTGTCCATTTTAAGATCATATCTGAGTGATTATAAACTGACCAGAGGTGGATGCTCTGGGCATATGTAGCAGAGGATGACACTGTCTGGCATCTATAGGAGGAGAGTCCCTTGGTTCTGTGAAGTTTAGATGCCCCAGCATAAGAGGATGCTAGCGCAGAAAGGTGGGACTGGGTGGGTGGGAGGAGGAGCACCCTCATAGAAGAAGGGAGAGGGGATGTGACAGGGAGTTCCAGAAGGGAAACTGGGAAAGGAGATAAGATTAGAAACATAAATACATAAAATATCCAATAAAAAAATAAATCACAAAAAACTGATCAGTCATCAAAAAAAATGGGGAATAAAATAACTCCTATCAAATACAGAGCATAAATGTTCATTAAAAAATACATGATCAGAAAACAGCTTCTTTGTACCTTACATAGTCTTAGAATGAACAGCCAACACTGAGACAGATAGAATTTGAGGAACCAGTGTGGGTTCTGAGCCAGTTTGGGCTCTTTTCAGCTCTGAGAAAGGATAGCAAGGAACATTATTTTCTTATATATAAAACTGAAGATCCAAAATGTTTTTAAGTCTTTAAATTTAATCACATTTTAGGGAAATATTTAGTACAATTAAGCTGATAGTGATACCTTTCTATTGGAAGATGATTATAGACATATTTATATGATATATTAAAACATTGTTTTCAATACTACTGTCCCAGAATGACTCCTTTATTAGTCATCCATCCATGAGAGCTATGGCTGTCTATTTATATCAACATCTCATTTTCACTGGCAAGCATTGAGCAAGCCAGAGCAGTAGATGTATTATTATACAGGGGGCTATTTAATTTATGCATTTTTAAATTGTCATAACTAATAATTAACTATAAAAATAATAGAAAGTCATCCATTTCATTTAGATATTCCAGTCTTGTGGCATATAGGCTTTTAAAGTAAGACCTAATGATGTTTTGAAGTTCCTTAGCTTCTGTTGTTATACCTCCATTTTCAGTTTTGATTTTGTTAATTTGAATACTGTCTTTCTGTCCTTTAGTCAGTTTGGATAAGGTTCTGTCTATATTGATTTTCTCAAAGAACCAGATCTTGGTTTTGTTGATTCTTTCTATTGTTCTCTTTGTTTCTAATTGATTTTAATCCTGAATTTGACTATATCCTGCTATCTACACCTCTTGGTTATATTTGCTTCTTTTAGTTCTAAAGCTTTCATGTGTGATGTTAAGATGCTAGTATGAGATCTCTTCAATTACTTTATGAGGGCACTTATTGCTACGAGTTTTCCTCTTAGCACTGTTTTCATTGTTCACATAAGTTTCATTGTTTGTGCTTTCATTTTTATTGAATTCTAGAAATCTTTAATTTCTTTATTTCTTTTTTAATTAGATATTTTCTTTATTCATATTTCAAATGTTATCCCCTTTCATAGTTTCCCATCAGAAAATCCCCTTGCCTCTCCCAACTCCCCCTGCTTACCCACCCATCTGCTTCCTGGCCCTGGCATTCCCCTTCAGGGACTAAACCACCAGTTTCTTTATTTTTTAACTGAACAAGTAGCCATTGAGTAGAGAGTTGTTTCTTTTCCACACATATGTAGGCTTTCTCTTTGTTTTGTTTTGTTTGTTCTTTCTGTTACTGTAGAAGTACAGCCTTAATCCATGGTCATGTGATAAGATAAAAGGGGTTATTTCAATCTTCTTGTATCTCTTGATTCTTACTTTTTGAACAATTATATGCTCAATTTTTAGAGAAGGTTCAATGAGGTGCTGAGAAGAAGGTATATTCTTTTGGTTTTGGTGAAAGGTTTTGTAGATATTTGTTTGTTCCGTTAGATCTGTTAGTTTCATTGCTTCTATGTTCTGATGACCTATCCATTTGTAAGAGTGAAATCTTAAAGTACCCCACTACTATTGTGTAGGATTCAATGTGTGATTTGAGCTTTGGAAAAAAAAAATTTACAGATATGGGTGCTCCTGCATTTAGAGCTTAAGTGTTTAGATATGAGACATCTTCTTGGTGTATTGTTCCTTTGACGAGTATGAAATGTTCTCCCCAATTTCTTTTAATTAATTTTGGTTGAATACCTATTTTATTAAAAATTAGCATGGCTACTCCAGCTTCTTTCTTGGGTCTGTTTGCTTGAAAATATTTTTTCCAGCCCTTATCATTATTATAATATTATTATTATTATATTATTTTATTTCTTGTATGCAACAAGATGATGGATCTTGTATCCCCAGGATCCATCCTGGATAATCCAACCACTGTTTATGTATTCAGTCTGTCAGCTTTTGTGTTTTTAATGGTGAATGGTATGCATTGATTTTGAGAGATATTAATGACCAATAATTGTTAGCTGTTGCTTTTTGATGGTGGTGATGGTACTCTATGAATGTGATTCTTTTGTTTTTGTTGTAAAATGATTAATTTCTTGTGTTTTCTTGAGTGTAGTTACTCTCCTTGTGTTGGAGGGTTTTTTTTTCCTAGTATCCTCTGTATAGCTGAATTAACAGAAAAATATTGTTTAAATTTGGTTTTGTCATAGAATAGCTTGGTTTCTTGATCTATGGTGATTGAAAGTTTTGTTGGGCATAGTTGTCTGTACTGGCATCAGTGGTCTTTTATGGTCTGCCAGATATCTTTCCAGGATCTTCTGGCTTTTAGAGTCTCTACTGAGAAGTTGTGTATAATTCTGATAGGTCTGCCTTTAATGTTACTTGCAGCTTTTAATATTGTCTCTTTGTTCCATACAGTTAGTGTTTTGATAATTATGTGTCAGGATGACTTTTCTTCTGCTCCAATCTATTTGGTGTTCTGTTAGCTTCTTGTATGTTTACAGCCATCTCTCTTTAGATTAGGGAATTTTTCTTCTATGATTTTGTTGAAGATATTTTCTGGCCCTTTATACTAGACTCTTCAACCTCTTCTATTCCAATTATTCTTAGATTTGTTCATTGTGCCCACATTTCCTGGAACTATTGAATTAGAAACATTTTAGATTTGGCGTTTTCTTGACTATCTATTAATTTCTTCTATTGTATCTTCTGTGCCTGAAATGGTCTCTTTCATCTCTTATATTTTATTGGTGATACTTTATCCTCAGTTCTTGTTCTCTTTCCTAGGTTTTGCAAGTCCAGGATTGCCTTCATTTTTATTTTTTTTTTATTGCTTCTATTTCCAGTTTTAGGTCTTGTACAGGTTTATTCATGTCCTTCAGCTATTCATTGTATTTTTCTGTATTTCTTTAAGAGATTTATTTGTTGCCTGTTTAAGGACTTCTACTTGTTTGACTGTGTTTTCCTGTATTTACTTAAGGGATTTGTTATATCTTCTTTAAAGGTCTCTGTCATCTTTAAGAGATGTGATTGAAGATCAGTCTTGCTCTTCAGGTATGTTAGGATATCCATCGCTTTCTGTAGTAGGAGAGCTGGATTCTGATGGTCCCATATTATGCTGGCTTTTGTTGATTTAGTTCTTGTGCTCCCACTTCACCATTTTATTGACTGGGTTTTGTTGGCATGGTAGTCCCTGAAAGTCTCAGATAGCTGGGACTGGTTGTCTCAGATAGCTACAGGCCTCCCAAAAGGCAGGCAGAACTGTTGTGCTAAAGTATGGGTTACAAAATCTTGAGTGTAGGTGGAGGTGAAGACTGGATGGAAGATAGAGCAGGGTAGAGATCATGGCTGCTGGGCTTGCTGGGGACCCAACAGTCAGGGGAATTGGGGCACAGGTATCTTACATGTGTCTGGATTTGGAGCAGGTCTCCAGAGAGGCAAGTGTAAATGCAGGATGTGGCAGGAAAGAATTTTTTTTAATAGAATTTAAAGACTATGCACTTAAGATACCTTCATAATCATAACAATTGCAAGAAAAAGTTTAAAAATATATTATTCCTGAACCACTGACCAGGAAGCCTGCATTGGCCTGATCTAGGCCATCTCTACATGTGTTAGGTTTATATAGCATATTATGTAGCATATTCTTGTGGGAACCCTAACAGTGGGAGCAGTTGCTGTCTCTGACTCTGTTGCCTGCCTTTCCCCATATGGGGATCCTATCCCCGTACTGGGTTGCCTTATTTAGCTGTAAAAGAAGAAGAGGCTATGCTCTTACTACAACTTGATATGCCATAGCTTGTTGATGTCCATCAAGATCTGTCCTTTTCTGAAAAGAAACAGAGGAGGAATAGATATTGAGGTAGTGGATAGAGGGGAGGAGTTGAGGGAGGGGTTGTTAAGATGTAAAATGGATATTTTTTTTAAAAATGTCATGCACTTAGATAAGGAAAAGTTTATTAGTTAATTACTAAGTTAAAAAAATCATTATGTAACTAAAAGGAAACATTAGAAAGAAATATACATTATCACTTCAATGTATGTACAACATACATTTGTAAACTTTTTTTTAAAGGTACTTGAAACTACATAAAGCAGTGCTGAATGTAGATCAATCACATTGAAGATTTAGGTCCAAAGCAAAGTGTACACCACCCAACAATAACATTTCATGACCTTCATTGCAATAAGAATGGTTTAAACAATTTGGACAGTGTTTTGAGTAGACAGGTATAATTGATTGCAGGATTTCCCCCTAAAATTGAGGCTCTTAAATAGGAAAATAAACTGTAATATCAGATATTTTACTTTTTTTAGTATTTCCAGTAGCTAGAGTAAACCAAAATGAATACAGTCTAATTATTGTGAAGTTTATTTATTATTTATATTTATTTATTATTTAAATTTATACTTATCATTTAGTTTGATACACATTGGTTGATGTAATCCTAATGAAAGTTACAAAATATTTGTAGCTCGTCTTTTAATATATTAAGATGATGTTAGGTTTCAAGCTGATATTTACATCAAGCAGCCCATCCCTTAGATAAATGTAAGAACTAGAAGTTCTGGTCAAAGTAACAAAAGAACAGCTAAATTCTCTGTTTTTCTGAGAGGAACCACTATAAGGTAAGCTGCTTTTTCTTGTACATAGAGTGGGCATGATTTGTATGTAGGATCAGATAATGTGTATATAATGTGGAAAAGCTATATGTTTTTTAAAAAGATGTTTTAAAATGTGATAAAATTATCCATGCTAGCTGCTCTCAACAGGATTCCACATGTGGAATTTCTTTATATGTCCTCTTGTTCTTTCTCGTTCTTGTAATTGTTCTGACAGTTTCAGGGGAATTGAATTTCTTGTATCTAGTATTAAAAAGGAAGTTATTCTTTTCTAGTGTCTATAAAGAAGGTATTGTTTTAAAAGCAAATCAAGCTGTATGTGAAAATAAAAATATCCTTTGAGCTTGAAAAGTACTCTCTCTTTAGTTGTTCCCACTTCCTCCTATTTCTGCACAAAATTCTACACTGCAAGTGAGTAAGCATCTTTGAAGAACACACACTTTCCTGGAAGAATTCTTAATTTCCCATGCAATAATAATGCCAAAAATAAGATGGATATCCAATAGTGCTTGCTCATAAGTGATCCCACTGATGTTGATAAAAGCTTCTTCCAAGAAGGCCCTAATAAGTATTCAACCTTGTAGATAATTGCTGCATCCTCAGATGGATTGGTGCTAGGCTACTTGTTGATGTGCACAGGTTTTAATTTTGTTTGCCTCAGGGAAATTTGCTTTCTGTCTATATTCTGGCCTCAACATTATATTTTACTCTCTTCTGAAAAGGTCTATGTCAGAAAATACCATGAAATTCAAAAATGAATTTGACATTCTGAATTGTAAACATTTGTGGTCAGTGTAAAAATATCAAGCATACCACTGATGAAACTCCATAATCAAATTCTTCATGATATATATCTTTTGGTTGGGTAATAGTGTGTACATGATATTTGAAAGAATGAGACTAAATAGTTATTATATTTTAAATGCACTAAGCAATTAGTATATGTATTCCTGGGCTTATAGACAAACTTAATTATTGTCCTCATTTAGACAATGTATAGAACAAACATAATACTTGAGTAACAACACAAGACATCATTAACTCACTCAGAGAGCTTTTCAGGGAAACTACTTTGTATGACAGGCCATTGCTGCACACAGCTGCCTTTATCTGTCTAATTCTCAGAGGGTTGATTCATCCTTGAAGCTGATATTCAAAAATATATCTTTATTCATGCTTTCTAATGTGGTCCTGTAGTATGGAAATCATTCTGGATTCGCTTTCCTAAAGTAACTAGTAATAGTAGTAGTAATAGTAGTAGTAGTAGTAAAAGGAGGAAGAGGAGGAGGAGGAGGAGGAGGAGGAGGAGGAGGAGGAGGTGTACTAGTTTTTGTTGTTATTATTGTTGTTTTAGTTGTGGTAGCAGTTTTGGTTTAGAGACAGGGTCTCACTATGTAACTCTGTCTTCATGGAACCACATAGATCAGGCAACTTGGAATTCACAGAGATTCAACTGCTTGCTTCCTGAGTGTTGTGATTAAAAGCATATGCCACCACCTTTAGCTTCCTATGTTATATTTAAAGATGAGGAAATAGAGTAGATTAGGGAAGGAACACATGCCTTGCACTAACAGGAGTCCTGATTTTGATCTCATCCCTGCCAGTAAGTAAAGTCTATGTATATTGCTTATTAAGCTTTAATTTTAGTCCCCACTAGCTAATTAAAGAGGAAGCTTGAGTTGATTCCACTTGTTAACTAAGTATAGTGCTGTGAACCTTTGTGTATGATTTTAGGCTAACAAATGAAATTAGTTATTATAAGTATGTTTTTAGAAGGTATCAACTGATTTGAATAGAAATTCTCTATCTAACTTTTAGAGGAACTCCTGATCTGTCCCCTGTTGAACTAAATTTGCCACCAGCAGTTTGAAAATAATTTTTTGCATATCTTTGTTAATACTGGTGAGTGTGTCTTTCATTAAGTCATTTAAGTCAAGTATAATTATACACAATGTAATTTATTCATGTGGCAGAAAATATTTCTAGAAAATGAAGTGATTAAGCAGGTTACACCGAGAAAGGTTGGTGAAGTATACAAAGCATCCAAAGTAATGGTAGGACAGCTTGCAAATCAAGTGCTATTTTAAAGAAATTGCCACCTGAGTATTATTTATAGAAAAAATAAACTAGTGATTATTTGTGCCCAAGGGCAGACTAATGGCACTTCTGCTGGCTTTGGGGCTTTGAAAATGGGATAAAACTTTTTTGTAAATTGTTAGTAATAGATGATTCACATTTTTACAAAAATAATAAAATCAAGTATGTTCAAATACCTATATAAGACACATGTTAAATTTCATGAGTTGTATCTCAGTTATTTTAAAATTACATTTTATTTGTTCATGAATATATTATACATGTGTTTGCTCCTGCATACATGGGCATGTCATATTTTGGAGATCATAGGACACCTTGTGGGAATTCTCTCTGCCGTGGGCCAGCGTTTGAATCTAGGTTGCTATGTTTGGCACAAGCAGTTTTATACACTGAGATATCATTAACCACTTCTTTATGAATAGTATGTCTAATTATAACATGATTAGTAAAACATACTGCAATAGTGACAACTATATTCTAAATTGCAGAAATGAGAGAGAAAAAGAAAATGCATTGAAATATGTTTATTAAAATTATATTTTAAAAATTTTGTACAATATTTCAGTATGCTTTGACCATGTCTATCACCCTTTCTACAATACCTCCTTACCCACTGAGCTTCCTGTTCTATTTATTGTTTAAAAAAAAAATCACTCAGTCCAATTTGTGTCTTCCAAATACTCATGTGTAAAGTCTACTCTGGAAGGTGTGACACTCCTAAACTCTCACTTTCCCGGCAGCTATCCAATGACCATAGCTCCTCAGCTAGGCCTAGGTTGTTGTGCCAAACCCACCTCCACAATAACTGTGATTTTTCTTGTCTAGTTGTTGCAGACATTATTCATTCTACATAATTGCTCTGAGTTCATAGATGCAACTGCCTGGTGTAGTTAAAAGCATTCCTTTGTAGCTGTGTACTATCTACAGCCCTTAGATTATTTCTGCCTCTTCTTCCCTCTGAATCCTGATCCTCGTGGAAGATGTGTAATACAGACCTCTCAATTCGGCTTAAGCTAACCACTGCTGCTGTCTTCTTGAGTAGGGTCTTCCATGTTCATTCCTGTTAGAACTATATCAGAATCTCCTCCCTTTCTAAAGCCAACTAATCAGGTGTGTCTGTATATGTACTGATTTCTGGGAATATACACCGTACATATACATAGACATCTTCTCCAGTTCACAGACATGTGGATTGCTACCACGCTTTCTCTATTGTGGAGAGTGTAATTTTTTTCTAATATGGAACACATATCAATCTTTCTTTGAATTCTCATTTATTTCAACTATTTTGTACCTGAAATTAGATTCCTTGTTCCATAGCAATTCCATTTTAGACTTTTGATGAATTTAATTATTTTCCACTGGGGGTTATATTGCTTTATTTTCTTACATAAAGAGTGCAAGATCAAGGTTAACATCTGTCCTATATGCTCACCAAGCCTTGATACATATAATTTCCTGTATATTTTCTTTGGGAATAGTAGCATTACTAATGATTTGAAGGTGGTATCTCATTACTTAGAATTATTGCTAACATTTTTTTGTATAAATGTAGGCTGTAAATTAACACAAGATTGGTATTACACTTCAATACCAATCTTCATGTTGTGGTATCCCCTAATCAAGAAATTAATTTGTTTTTACTTCTTAGCTATTATGCTACTATTGTAAATCATAATGTAAATATCTGATCTGTAGGGTATCTTATATGTGACCCCTGTGAGGGTTGTGACACATAGGTCAAAATCCCATGCTCTAGAGTAACAGGATTTACAGAAAAACATCTATTTATCTATCTATCTATCTATCTATCTATCTATCTATCTATCTATCTATCTATCTATCTATATCTATATCTATCTATCTATCTATATATATTTACTTATCTATCTCCATATAAGATTTATTAAAATGATTTACATGCTGTAGTCTAGGAGTCCAACTAATCCAACAATGACTAGATATAAATGCAAAGCTCAAATGTCACTCCACAAGGCTGAATATATCAGCCCATATTCATTAGCTGATGTAATATTGAACAGCTAGACTCTAATGCCTGTTAAGGAATGGACCTTCTAGCAAGGTGAGAACAAGCACACAAAGACCAAAAACTTCCTTCTTCCATGTCCTTATTTAGTCTTCTAAAAGAAGTAGTGGCCCAGACTACATTTGGATGAAATATCTGGAGTAAAGGTATGACTTCTTCATCAAAGATCCAGATTAGAAGTACATCTCCCCACTTCAAATTAAACAGACATTCCTCAAATGTGTGTCTTCTATTTGGAAGGTCTTAGCTAATTCTAGATGCAGTCAAGTTGACAACTATGAGTAGCCATCACAATGATGCTCTTCCATTCAGGCTCCACTTCCCTGCCCATAGCAGTATTATGGGCCAACAGTGGTATGTGGTGTATCCTGAGAGGGGAAGTTAGGCTGGATGGCTGGAAGATGAGAAGACTGAAGGCAATAGTGTGTGTGGCAGTAACAGACTCTCAGGAGGAAGCTTTAGTGAAATTGCCTCCTTAAACTGGGGGAACAAAGGGTACTTAAACTTTTGGGTATAGGCAGGAGATTTGTTATTGCCAGTACATCTTTGGCCAGGGTTAAGATGCTGGGATGCCTCATTTGCAAAAGGAGGAATTGCAGGTGGTGCTGGATATGACCTTCTATGAGGAGAGGAAGTTTAACCTGGCTACCAGTATACATGACTTCCTGGGGTGGGGAAAGGTGGCAGCACAGGGCTAAATGCACTGTGCATGCAGTCCAAGGGCAGGGGCTGGGTGGAGAGCAATCATACTCCTGCAGATCTAAGGATGAGATTTTTGGCATTTAGACATAATTCAAACTCACTCTTGCTCTAATCTAGTTCCCCTTGTCCAATTATCTCTTGGCCCCACATCTTCCCTTTTTTATTTTATAAAAGGGAGACAGCATCATAATCATGAGCCTGTTGGTTGGTTGGTTGGTTATGGTATGGTACTGAACCAAAACCTGGTTGGTAGTGACTTTGACAACATTTGCTTATTTGATATTTTAGATATGGAATAAAACATGGAGCCAAAGGAGATAGGTTCCAATGACCAATATGAGTCCAAGGAGGGAAAGAAGCCATGCTACCAAAGGATTTGAGTGTCATGGCATGGACATTCCCACGGCATAACACTCTTGGAGAATCTCACTTGAGATCCTTAAGTACATGTACTTTTTTTTTTCTTTTTCTTTATTTTTCTTCTTTGTAAAATTGGATATTTTCTTTATTTCCATTTCAAATGTTTCCCCTTTTCAGATATCCCCTTTGGAAAAACTTATCCCATACCCCCTTTCCCTAGCTCTATGAGGGTACTTCCCCACTCACCCATCCACTCCCATCTTCCCACTCTAGCATTCCCCTACACTGAGACATCAAACATCCTCAGGCCCAAGGGTCTCTCCTCCCACTGATGTCCAACAAGCCCATCCTCTGCCACATATGCCTGATCCATCCACTTGCCTGCGAATTTCATGAAGTTATTGTTTATAATAGCTGAGAAGTATTCCATGGTATAAATATACCACATTTTCTGTATCCACTCCTCTTTGAAAGATATTTGGGTTGTTGCCAGCTTCTGGCTATTATAAATATGACTGCAGTGAGCATAGTAGAGGATGTGTCCTTATCACATGTTGGAACATCTTCTGGGTATATGCCCAGGAGTGGTATAGCTGGCTCCTCAGATAGTACTATGTCCAATTTTTCTGAGGAACCATAAGACTGATTTCCAGAGTGGTTGTACCAGCTTGCAATCCCACCAGCAATGGAGGAGAGTTCCTCTTTCTCCACATCCTCACCACCATCTGCTGTCCCCTGAGTTTTTTATCCTAACCATTCTGACTGGTGTGAGGTGGAATCTCAGAGTTGCTTTGATATGTTTTCCCCTGATGACTAAGGATGTTGAATATTTATTTAGGTGCTTCTCGGCCATTTGAGTTTCCACAGTTGAGAATTCTGATTAGCTCTCTTCCCCATTTTCTAATAGGGTTATTTGGTTCTCTGGAGTCTAATTTCTTCAGTTCTTTGTATATGATGGATATTAGCCTTCCATCGGAGGTGGGATTAGTAAAGATCTGTTCCCAACCTATTGGTTGCTATTTTGTCCTATTGTCAGTGAGCTTTGCAATTTTTTTAGGTCCCATTTGTCGATTGTTGATCTTAGAGCATAAGACATCGGCTTTCTGTTCAGGAACTTTTCCCCTGTACCCATGTATTCGAGGCACTTACCCTCTTTTTCTACTATTAGATTCAGTGTATCTGGTTTTATGTGGAGGTCTTTGCTCCACTTGGACTTGAGCTTTGAAAAGGGAGATAAGAATGGATCAATTTGTATTCTTCTACATGTATACTGCCAGTTGAACCAGCACCACTTGTTGAAAATGTTGTCTTTTTTCCACTGGATGGTTTTAGCTCCTTTGTCAAAGGTCAAGTAACTAGGTATGTGGGTTTGTTTCTGGGTCTTCAATTCTATTCCATTGATCTACCTGTCTGCCACTGTACTAATACCATGCAGTTTTTATCACTGTTGCACTGTAGTACAGCTTGAGTTCAGGGATGGTGATTCTCCAAAATTTCTTTCATTGTTGAGAATAGTTTTTGTTATTATTGGTTTTTTTATTATTCCAAATGAATTTGAGAATTGCTCTAACTGTATGAAGAATTGAGTTGGAATTTTGGTGGGGATTACATCAAATCTGTAGATTGCTTTTGGCAAGATGGCAATTTTTCTATATTAAACGTGCCAATCCATGAGCATGGGAAATCATTCCATCTTCTGAGGTCTTCTTTGATTTCTTTTTTTCAGAGACTTGAAGTTCTTGTCGTACAGATCTTTCTCTTGCTTGGTTAGAGTCACACCAAGATATTTAATATTGTTTGTGACTGTTATGAAGGGTGTTATTTCTCTAATTTCTTTCTCATTCAATTTATTCTTTGAGTACATGAAGGCTATGAATTTGTTTGAGATAACTTTATGTCCAGTCAGTTTACTGAAGTTGTTTGTCAGCTATGGGAATTCTCTGGTAGAATTTTTGGAGTCATTTAAACACACTATTATATCATCTACAAATAGTGATATTTTGACTTCTTCCTTTCTAAATTATATCTCTTTGACTTCCTTTTGTTGTCTAATTGCTCTAGCTAGAACTTCAAGTACTATATAGAATAGATACAGATAGAGTGGGCATCCTTGTCTAGTCCCTGATTTTAGTGGTATTGCTTCAAATTTCTCTCCATTTAGTTTGATGTTGGCCACTGGTTTGCTATGTATTGCTTTTAGTATGTTTATGTATGGGCCATGAACTACTGATCTTTCCAAGACTTTTAACATGAGGAGATGCTCTAGAACAAAAAGAATCAAATACATTCAAGATAAGTAGACAGCAGGAAATAATCAAACTTGGGGTTGAAATCAACCAAGTAAAAATAAAAAGAACTATACAAAGAATCAAAAAAACAAAAAACAAAACAGGATCTTGTTCTTTGAAAAAATCCAACAGTATAAATAAACCCTTAGCCAGACTAATCAGAGGGCACAGAGACAGTATCCAAATTAACAAAATCAGAAATGAAAAGGGATATATAACAACAGAAACTGAAGAAATTCAAAAAATCATCAGATCCTACTATAAAAACCTATATTCAACAAAACTGGAAAATCTGAATGAAATGGACAATTTTCTAGACAGATACAAAATACCAAAGTTAAATCAGGATCAGATAAATCATCTAAACTGTTCCATAACCCCTAAAGAAATAGAAGCAGTTATTAAAAGTCTCTCAACCAAAAATAAAAGCCCAGGACCAGATAGGTTTAGTGGAGAGTTCTATCAGACCTTCAAGGAAGGCCTAATACCAATACTCTTCAAACTATTCCAGAAAATAGAAACAGAGGGAACACTAGCTAATTCTTTCTTTGAAGCAACAGTTACGCTCATACCAAATATCACAAAGATTCAGACCAATTTCCCTTGTGGATATCGATGCAAAAATACTCAATAAAATTCTTGCAATCCGAATCTAAGAACTCATCAAAATGACCATTCACCATGATAAAGTAGGCTTTATCCCAGGGATGCAGGGATGATTCAATATATGGAAATCCATCATTGCAGTACACTACATATAAAAACTCAAAGTAAAAAACCACATGATCATTTCATTCGATGCTGAAAAAGCATTTGACCAAATTCAGCATCCCTTCAGGTTAAAAGGCCTGTATGTTTTGTTCTTGTAGCCCAGAATCATTAATGTGAAAATAACAATCCTCCTTCAGCACATCACACATCCCATGCTGCTCAACAGTCAGCAGGTGGTAAGCTCTCCAGATTTGTAAGGTGATGGAGTTATCTGCTGCTGGATGGACTCAAGGGTGTTTGAGGTAGAGGCTATGGCCTGATTGGTCAAGCTCATCCTCATACTGGATGTCATCTACCAGATATCATGTCTGTTCCAGGCTATCCCATTGGGCCAGTTGTACTGCTGTGATGGCTAGGCCGAGCCTGACAAGGGAGGTATCTGACAGAGTGATGAAGATTTCTTTCTTTTTATGGTCCTCTCTTAGCTGCCAAGCAACTTCTTTAGAGTCATATAGGTAGATCTGTGTGATAGTCATTTCAGAGGTATAAAATCCTTGGAGGGAGTAGTTAGCAAAGGGACTTATGATGTTATCATACAAGAGAAGAGTGGGAGATGGCTAACACATATTGGCTTCATTACAGTGCTGTTACAGGATGATACAGGCTGGTACCTGGAAGAATGCTCTAACAGGGAAAGGGGGAAAGGATAGATTTAAAAGAAGAATGTTCATCAATAGGAGGAGAGGACCTTGGCCCTGTGAAGGTTCTGTGCCCCAGTGTAGGGAAATGCCAGGGCCAGAAAGTTGGAGAGGGCGGGGTGGCAGGCATGGGGAGGGGGGAGGCAACAGGGGTTTGTTTTTGTTTGTTTTTTTGTTTTTTTGGAGGGGAAACTGGGAATGGAGAAATTTGCATGTAAATAAAGAAAATATCTAAAATAAAAAAAAAAAAGAAGAATGTTTTGTAACTTGCCTGTGGGTCAGGGCACATGGAGTTCATGAAGAGACCTGTCAATGCCTGGGGGGGGGAAGCATGGAAAAACAAACAAACAAACAAACAAACAAAAATACCAGGAGAAGTTGAGGTGAGTTGCTAGGGGGATGACAGCCATTTAGTAGATGTAGAGGAGAGTGGCTTTTTCCTGTAAGAGACATTGACTATCAGAGGGATAGTGGGTTGGTGTCTAACATATATTTCCTTATATCTGGGGGAGTGATGGGGCAAGTCTCTGCATTGACTCATAGGCTCATCCACATCACTCCCTCCTTTCGTCCAGCAGAAAAAAATTAAGAGAGCCTAGGTGATGGAGGAGGTCATAGTCACCGCTGCAGAGGTAGGGCAGACATGCATCTTTTGATAGGGCAATGTTTTTCAGTTTATCCACAGATTCCTATTCAGTTAAGAGCAAAGTGGTAGCAATTTCTGAGTAACCATTGAACATTGGAGACAGAGTAAGGAATGAAGGAGTAACAAGTATATCAGGGTTTTCTCCCCATAAGGTTTGCAGGCTTTATACCTGCAGTTGTTAATCATAATAGTGAGTCTATCACCTCAGTTAGAATTCTAGGTATACCACCTACTACTGACATGTGAAGCCATTCCAGCACTCTCTGGGGCTGGTACAGTGCCCTACAGGAGTAACTTAGGAGTTAAGCACAGGGTCCCCAATGAAGGAGCTAGAGAAAGAACCCAAGGAGCTGAAGGGTTTGCAGCTCCTTAGGACGAACAATATGATCTAACCAGTACCCCTCAGAGCTCCTAGGTACCAAACCACCAACCGAAGAGTACACATGGTGGAACTCATGGCTCTAGCTGAATATGCAGCAGAGAATGGCCTAGTTGGTTATCAGTGGGAGAAGAGGCCTGAGGTCCTGTGAAGGCTCTATGCCCTAGGGCAGAGCCAGGAAGCTGGAGAGGGTGGGTTGGTGAGCAGGGGGAGGGGGAAGGGAATAGCAAATCCAGATTGGATCCAGATCTATTAATTTTTATCTTCTAAAAGTTAATTTATTTTATTTTCTTTTATTTTTATATTCATAGGTAACAAAGTTAATAGGGCCTAAAATATGTCATCAAAATATTTCTAACTAAAGGCAAAGTCTACCAAAATCCTGATTATACTAAATGCTCTGAATTTCTTTGTTAGGAAAATTAATTTTTTAGTTATGGTTTTTCATGCTCTGAGGTGAGTAGATAGCCTCACTCCCATACACATATTGCCAGTACTTACTGAATCAATGTGTTATATGTGAAAAAAATGACATGGAGAAAAGAAAGAAAAGAAAAGAAAAGAAAAGAAAAGAAAAGAAAAGAAGAGAAAAGAAACAAAAAGAAAAGAAAAAAGAAAGGAAAAGAAAAGAAAAGAAAAGAAGAAAGAAAGGAAAAGAAAAGAAAAGAAAAGAAAAGAGGAGTATTGCATTCCATAAGGAGGGAGTTTGAAGGAGTAAATGGTAATAGGAGTAGATAGGGCCACATTTCATTTTATAGATGTATGAAAATCTCAAGACTAAAATAGAAGGTTAAAAGACATAACATCATAATCTTTATGCCCATGAATAAGATAGACATCTTCCTTCATTAGCCTTTCAACATATTTCTGTGTTACACTTAGGGCCAGGCCTAAGAGCTGAGGTAGAACATCACACGTTGATGGACTGCCTACATTATAGAGTAAGTCCAAGACCAGCATCAGCTACTTACTGAAACTACGAATCAAAAAGAAACAGGGAAAGGGGTCTGAGACTATATACCTCAGCTGCATATTACTAGGCAGGCAAGAGGTTCTGTGTTAACACCTCTAGTACTGAATCAAATGAAATGCATTGTCACTCCTGCAGATTTTGCTGTTGAACTTGTGTGTGCCTCCCTTTTCTGTCTTGAATGTTGCCATAGGTGAAATATGTTATGAGCTTTACTTTCTGGTCTTATACTACTTAAATGTAAAACTGTTACTTCTCTTATTAACTTTATATAACTTTACATAGCATGACTTTGCTAAAGTCATATAATAAGTCTAAAAACTTGTAGATGTCTTAAGTCTTTCTTTGTAAACACTGTATATTCATGTCTCAACAATTTTACTTCTTGTTGGAAATTGTATTTAACTTGTTTAAGTGGCTAGATCTACAAGTAAAATACTAAACACTGATATAAGACTGGACATTCAAGTTTGCTTCTGGACTTAAGGACACATACTAACTATTGAAAAGTAGGATTTTGGAATAATCAGCTCTACTAACATATGTAAATATACCAAAATATACCTAGATATTTTGGGCTTTATATCCATTAAATTCTAAATTAAATTTAATTACCTTTTTATTTTTTTTATTAGATATTTTCTTTGTTTACATTTCAAATGATATCTCCTCTCCTGGTTACCCCTCCAAAAACAACAACAAAAACAATAAAGCAAACCCTGTTTCCTCCTCCCTCCCCCTGCTCAGTAACCTACCATCTCCCACTTCCTGGCCCTGGCTTCCCCTACACTGCAGCATAGAACCTTCACAGGGCCAAGGGCCTCTCCTCCCATTGATGACCCACTAGGCCATCCTTTGCTACACATATGCTGCTGGAGCCATGAGTCCTACCCTGTGTGCTCTTTGGTTGACAGTTTAGTCCCTGGGAGCTCTGAGGGTACTTGTGAGTTCATATTGTTGTTCATCCTAAGGGGCTGCAAACCCTTCAGTTCCTTGTGTCATTTCTCTACTTCCTTAATTGGAGACCCTGTGCTAAGTCTAATGGATGGTTCTGTTCATGTGGCTATCTTCTTTTTGTTTTGTTGGAAGCTTACATTTTTTGCTTTTTCTAGGATGTAGTTTCCCTCCTTGTGTTGGAGTTTTCCATTTATTATCCCTTGAAGGGCTGGATTTGTGGGAAGATACTGTGTAAATTTGGTTTTGTCATGGAATACTTTGGTTTCTCCATCCATGGTAACTGAGAGTTATGCTGGGTATAGTAGTCTGAGCTGGCATTTGTGTTCTCTTAGCGTCTGTCTGACATCTGCCCAGGATCTTCCAGCTTTCATAGTCTCTGGTAAGAAGCCTGGTGTAATTCTGATAGGTCTGCCCTTATATGTCACTTGACTTATTTCTCTCACTGCTTTTAATATTCTTTCTTTGTTTTATGCATTTGGTATTTTGACTATTTTGTGTATGGGGGGGGGATTTCTTTTCTGGTCCAAATTATTTGGAGTTTTGTAGGCTTCTTATATATTCATGGTCATCTCTTTTTTTAGGTTCGGGAAGTTTTCTTCCATAATTTTGTTGAAGATATTTACTGGCCCTTTAAGTTGGAAGTCTTCACTCTCTTCTATACCTATTACCCTTAGGTTTGGTCTTCTCATTGTGTCTTGGATTTCCTGTATGTTTCGGGTTAGGAGTTTTTTGCATTTTGCATTTTCTTTGACTGTTGTGTCAATGATTTTTATGTTATCTTCTGCACTAATTTGGTTTTTGGAGACAGGGTTTTTCTGTATAGCCCTGGCTGTCCGGGAACTCACTCTATAGACCAGTTTGGTCTCAAACTCAGAAATCCTCCTGTCTCTGCCTCCCAAGTGCTGGGATTAAAAGGCATGTGCTACCACTGCCCATCTAAATTAAATATTTCTAATGCCTATTTCTCAGGTTCTCACAGCCTTTCTCAATTAACATATAATTTTTTATTATGTATTTTCTTTATTTACATTCCAAATGTTATCTCTTTTGCTGCCCCCCCCGGGAAAATAACCCTGTCCCCCCCTTCCCTTGCTCACTAACCCACCCTCTCCTGCTTCCTGACCCTGCCATTCCCCTATGCTGGGGCATAGAGCCTTCACAGGACCAAGGACCATTCCTCCCATTGATGACTGACTAGGCCATCCTCTGCTACATATGCAGCTGAGCCATGAGTCCCACCATGCGTACTCTTTGGTTGGTGGTTTCGTCCCTGGGAGCTCTGAGGTTACTGGTTAGTTCATATTGTTGTTCATACTAAGGGGCTACAAACCCTTCAGCTCCTTGGGTCCTTTCTCTATCTCCTTTAATATTTTCAAATATGCTGAGTAATTTTTAAATGAACATTCCACTGTATAATAACTGAATAATTCACAATTGTAAATGTATAAATATATATTTATGTATACTATATTCACATATGTGAATGTGTATAGTTTATATATTTTTTCCTGGTTTAAATTTGGCAGTGTCTAGTTTATGAGACAATAGTTTTTTCTTCACTTTATAAATCTCACTCAACTTCTGATATTTAGGTTAGTCTACCCTTGAAAACTACATTGTCATATATTCCCTATGATACTTCTGTTTGGGCTGTGCATAAGCCTAGAAATCAAAGGTTTTCTCTATTTAGTTTTTGGTACACAGTCTAACAATGAAACGTGAAGATTTACTAAGTCTAACAGTAAACCACCATGTAGTGTTGGATCTTTTAGTACATTCAAGTTTTCACTAACAGTATAACTTGTTAAATAGATTATGGACTTTCAGTTTCTCTCCTTCAGAGGGTTTGTTACATTATGTTGTCATTTTTGAAGGTACTCTTTCCTCTTTTTAAGAAAACAGTCAAGTTTGTTAACACACAGTATATGGTAATAGTGTTTTCTGCAATATAATAAGAGAACTTTATCAATTTTGATATTGGAGTTGACATTCTCTTCTGGCTCAGGACTAAGTGCTTATTCATCATTTTAATCAACTAACTTTGGACTACTAAAATTGCTTAGTGATCAGTATATTTCATTTAATTGATTTTCACTATAATTTTTAACTGTGTATCCACTGCTTAAGATGTAAATTATTTTAATATTTCACCATTCTGAAAGTTAATCTCAAGTTATTGACTTTAGATCTTACTTTAGCTGCTAAAATTGGAAGTTAAAACTAGAAAATTACTTTTAAATTCTGTTTTAATTGTTTTCTATGCTTATTGACATCTTTAAATTATCTATCACAGAGAAATATTTTCTAATAGCTCATGTGATGTAACATTTGACTTTTAGAGCTAAGCATTCCAGTTTCAGAGTATTTAGAACTTTAAAAATATTTTGTTTATGTTAAATTCCATATCTGTAAATAATAGATTCTATATGTCTTAAATTCTATGCATTTCATTGAGAATGCCTTACAGCTGAAAATAAGGTCACATTGATTAAATGCTCAGCACATGAAAACTAATCCTGTGTATTATAAAATTTATCATTAAGATATTCTTCCAAATACCTTAGCTCAAGCAGTTTGATAACATTTGTTCAAATCAATATTGCTCCTGATTTTTATCTAAATGATCTGTTAGTGTTTCAGAGATAACTATTAAAGTCTATAATTATAGAATTACTTATTGATTTAGCTTTGGCTATTTTTACTTATGTATTTTCAATTTCCATTATAAATATAATTTTAAATTGCCATATTTACTCTAGAATCAAACATTTGGCATTATGAATCTCTATGTATTGCTGCTCATAGTGTTTACTTGAAGCACTGGGTATGATTATAACAGATTGTTATTGGCAATGTCTTAGAAACCTTTTAATGAACTACACCTACATGTGCACTTAGTTCTAACTCCGAGGTTAACCTATCCCATTTTTTACATAATGAACTCCATTTTCTGTAGCTAGAACTGAATTAGAACTTTTTTTTTATCTATTACAAAAATTTTTGGCATTTATTTACAATTTTCCAATGATGCTATCTATATTCATAGTTAAAATCATTCACAAAATTATTATTTATTTATAATAAGCTGTTTAATGAAGTCTTCCTTAACTATAGTTTGAATTAACTAATATTGATAATCTTACTTTAACACATCCTTCTTTGCAATCAATGTTTAAAGTTTTGAAACATATCAAAATACTTCTTTAATACTTTAAGGTCTAGGACACTAACATTTTAACAAAAATAAGATACTTTGAAAACATGTACAGGAAATTATGCTACTTTTAGTGTTTAGTCTATAATTTTACACATAACACATCCATAGATATCATAGACTATTAATATAATATTAAATATCTTATTCTAAACAATTTTTTAAAAATGTGTACCTATTTATCTGTCAGTCTGATTTCATATTCCTTCTTGAAACCTGAATATTTCACGACATATCATTCCTTTTACTCTATAAAAATTATTCAATGTTGAGTTGAAGTCCGCTGGTGGAAATTTAATTAATAGTTTTTTTTAATTATCTTCTTTGTTTACATTTCAAATGATACCCCCCTTTTCAGTTACCCCTCCACAAACCCCCAATTCCATCTCCCTCTCCTTCCTCCCCTTTGTGGCTGCTCCTCCACTCACCTACTCTAGGCTCACTGCTCTAGCATTTTCCTATGCTGGGGCATCAAACCTCCCTGGGACCAAGGGTCTCCACTCCCATTGATGTCAGACAAGGCAATCTTCAGTTACATATGTATCTGGAGCCATGAATCCTTCCATGTATGCTCTTTGGTTGGTGGTTTAGTTTCTGGGAGCTCTGGCTGGTCAGGTTAGTTGATATTGTTCTGCCTATGGGATTGCAATTTCCTTCAGCTCTTTCAGTCCTTCCCCTAGCTCTTCCATTGGGATCCCCAGGCTCAAGCCAATTATTGGCTGTGAGTATCTGCATCTGTATTGGTCAGGTGCTGGTAGAACCTCTCAGGGAACAGCCATACCAGGCTCTTGTAATCAAGTGCTTCTTGGCATCAGCAATAGTGTTGGGTTTGGTGTCTGTAGATTGGATGGATCCCTATGTAGGGTGGTCTCTGGATAGCCTTTCTTACACTCTCTGTTCCATTGTTTTTGTTCCTGTCTTTCCTTTGGGCAGTAACATTTCTGGATTAAAAAAAATAACTGAGATGGGCAGGTAGCTCCATCCCTCAACTGGAGGCCATACCTATCTACTGGAGTTGGTCTCTATGAGTTCTACCTCCCCTTTGTGGGCATATTTTGGCCAAAGTCACGCCTTTGGGTCCTGGGAGCCTCTTGCTTCCCTGGAGTCTGGGACTTTCTAGTGGCTATGCCCAGTTCCTCATCTCTCACTGCTACATATTTTTATTGGATTTCCTGATCCTCTGTAGTTCTCTCCTGTCCATTTCAACACCTGATCCTGACCCCTTTTTTCATCCTCCTCCTCTCTTCCTTCCACATCCTTGCCTCCCTCTACCTCCTGTGATTATTTTGTTCCTCCTTCTATGTAGGATTTAAGCATCCATAGTTTGGTGTTCCTTCTTCTTAAGCTCCATATGGTTTGTGGGTTGTATCGTGGGCATTCTGAGCTTTGGTGCTAATATTCACTTTATCCAATTATGCATTAGTTTTATTTTTCCAGAGTATAATTGCTGAACATAAAGTTTGCGAGAGAGAACTTGTTTCTTTCAATATATTTATACGTGTCATTTCATTGTTCCCGAAGGCCATGGGCTAAGGAAATGTCAGCCGCCTTTGATTCATTGTTCTCTTTCATATTGTGATTGATTTTTTTCAATGTTAGTTTTCAAGTTTTTCTGTTTTTATTTTTAGCATGTTCATGATGTTTGGTGGACACACTCTTATTAACAATTTTATTATATTCACTCTGTTTGAAGTCTTGTTATTGTTTTAATTTTTACTTGTATTTTTTGTCTATTCCAGCAGAATTGTTTATACATATACAAATATGCATGTCACATTAATGAGAAAAGAGGTCACAAATTTGAAAGAATACATAGGAAAAGAAGATTGTTTACTCTTATAATTTCAAAAACAAAAGAAATAATGAAAATGAGGGCTACAGTAGATACTTTAATAATAATAATAATAATAATAATAATAATAATAATAATAATAACAACTCAGTTGTCTTTAAGTAGTAAAAATCACAGTCTGTAAGTAGAATAGCTGTGATCAGGATGATTTATTTGACTGGCTATTTGAACGTGAATTTATTATTTACTAAATTTGGTCTTTGGTAATTTCATATATGCATAAAGTGTGCCCTGGTTATTCTCTTTCCAACCTTTCCTGCTTCCTGTCCACCCCTGTGCAACCTGCCCTCTTACCACAACTTTCATATGTATGGAAATATCTAGTTGAGCATATTGTGCCTATACCAGTAGGTGCACATCTGAAAATGACAATTCTCCTTTTTTGAAAAACAGATATTACCAGTAGTTTAGCAAGGAAGTATGCCATGAGTCTTTGTTCGTTTGTGAATAGGTATCAAGGTGTCTAGTCTAGTGTAGGCCCAAAACCAGTAGCTTCCCTGAATCCATCATTACAGTGGCTATGCCACACCTACAAAGTGGTACTTCGAAGCTATTTTCTGTTCCTCCAGCTTCTCCCTTTTATACGGCTCCCATTCTGTGATCTTCCTCAGAGGGATTGGTATAAGTGTCATATTTAGGGCTGAACAGTTAGCTCTCCTGTAAACTCTAAGTTGCAAATGGAAGGCAGAAAGTCTTCTGTGGATCAAAACTTTATGCAGTTTAAAAAAAAAAGTATCTATTGTGATCAGACTATGGGAGGAAGTAGTAAGGAGTTTATAGAAACAGAAGACAATCTATATAAACTAAAAATATACATGTCTATAGAAGGCACTCAGAATACATACACCCCATCAGTGTCTTGAAATACAGTAGGATCAAGCAGAAATAACACCCCAGCAGTTATTTTTAAATATTTGTTTTTATTGTTTTAAAATGCTCAGCCTTCTAGAAGACTTAAATACAAAGAATCAAAGGCAACTCCATTGCCTAGAAATGTCATGATTACCATATATGAATGTTAGTTATATATAAATGTTAGTTAAATATTCCTATTATATAAATCATTTCATTGACTACTGAATAAATTATGTAAAAATATCTCAGTTATGTGATTACAAGAGCCAATGAGAATATTTGTGTTTTACCTTTGTGTACATTGGGTGGACTGCTAATGCTCTCCGAAGTAATGCTGCTCCAAAGAAAGCCTTGAAGGTTTTATATTATTTTCTAAGAAGAGAGTAATATATATTATTTCTGTAATGAAATTTTCTAAAAGTTCTTTGTGTTCTTTTTGATTAAAGGAAACACACTTTACACATGTGGTCATTGCAAAGACTACAAGCTGAAGACTATTGAAGACTTCTAACTATGAATTTTCTCATCTATTTCAAATTCCTCTATTTGATTTTTACAAGACTCACTTTATTTTACAATTGGAACTGGCGACACTGACGAAAAATGATCTGTCTAGATATATCTCTTCTTATAACACATCTACTTCAACTTCTGTATTTATATTAAATCTTGGGGTGTTTCTTTTCTGGTATGTGATTGAACTGAAAGTTCAAACAGGTGACTGTCAAAGAATAGGTTACCAGTTTATTAATATTTTAACATTTCCCTTAGGCAAGCATTGAAGCTATTGCCATTAAGTGAAGGATTTAAGAATAAACTGATACTGGATATGAGAAGTATCATTGTAATGATGAACAATAGCATTATTTTGAAAGGATGTTAGCCAGTTTATTTATTACTTCTCTTTTATATCTTTGGAACATGAATTATAAATGATTAAGCTCTCCTTAAGATAGGTATATTTCATTTGAAATTAAAGAATCTTATGTACTCCCATTAAAAGGACTGAACAATATAAGGATTCATTGTGATGGTTTTATAGCTGATGAAAAGTTGCAGTTTTGAAACATTAAGTGAATTGCAAAATAATAAGATTCTTTTCAAATAAGGTGCCGTCACGTAAATTGTTCTTATCGTTGATTTGATTGCCTAACAGACTCAATATAAAGGAGCTCAAAATTATGCATGCATTGCTGATATTAACTGTATAAGCTATTCACATAGAACCTTACCTGACATAGAACTAATAAGTCAGTTAAATGCATTTATTTTATTAAAGTGTATTAGTCATGTCACAGATGATTTCATTTTTTTTCAGTGGTATACATAAAAGCAATTTCCTCTCAGGGGAAAATGATTACTTTAATTTGATTCTGTACAAGTTCACTGTCTTTGCTATCACTATAGAAAACCTGAGAAGGGAAATGATTGGAGCCAATCAGACATCAACAGAGGACAGGAGCAACAGGTCCTGATGCTGCTCACCAACAACAGAGGACAGGAGCAACAGGTCCCGATGCTGCTCACCAAAGCAAGATCCCTGCTCATTTGTGATTCCCTTTTTTGCATAGTGTACATATCTGAATCCAGTGAAGTAAACAATTCTCTACATGCTCCATCTTTCCGTAGAGTTATTTGGGGAGATAGGCAATATCTATAAATTGAGATATTTGTGGAGATTTGGTGAAATGGTAAAATAGTTTGTGAAGCATTGAACCTAGAAAATTCTCACTCCAAATGTCTGAAATTCACCTTCTCAATTGTCTGAAGCTTTTCATTACTCATTCCCATACTATTAAACTTTATTTTGTATAAAAGTTCTCTAAAAATTGTACATGCATTTGCTTTCAAATAATTTGTATAAGTAGTACATGCTACTTAAATTAATGTTATTTATAAATTTGAGTCACATCCCTAAGATTCTGTGGATGTAAATATTCCACAATTTATAAATAATTCAGAATTGCAAACACAAAATTTCCAGAATTATTATGTAATTCTATTCAATTTGAACTCTATTATCAAATGGAAGGTAATTCTTCATTCTGTAGGATCTCATATTAAATAGTTCTAAACATTTATTGGAAAACTTTTTTGTATCTAAAAAATTCTCATGCTCTGGGATTTATTTTTTTTTTGTTTCCAATACAAATTCTAAATTTGTTTCTTCATACTTGTAAGTACAATATTTTATATTTTTGTCTATACAGTAGTAAAGTATTAGTGGTACAAAGGCAAGACATTTAGAATGAAATCTGAAGTTCTGTTCAGCAGTGGGGTGTCTATTTCAGAATATTTTGGTAATAGCAAGTCTATGAGTTTCCACTTTCAGTTCTAGTATTTGTTTATTACAGTTGTCTGGCCAGTCATTCAATAAGCATTTTTATAGCAGAAAGAAATTCAAACTGTGTTTTAACTCTGTAAATATAAATCTGTGAGAACACGAGGAGTCATTAGTCATTGAGTCATAAGCAAAGCTAATGAAGACAAAGTTACATTCAAGAAGTGAATATAACCACACATAAAGCAAGAAACAAACAAGAATGGATGGCTTTAGTGAAGCATCGGGTGTTTCCATTCTATAACCTTTTAGAATATATTTTAGTAAATGTAGGAAAAAAACATATCAATTAAAACATTCCTCAGAGTTTGAAAATATTATGAACAGACTGTTTGTCCATAATCACCCTATGAGAGCTAACTTAAGCTAACTTAAGCACTTTCAGGGATCACACGTGATTATTAAAGTTAAAATTGGTGGGGGACAGAAGCAGTGAGTGATTGGTAGATTTCAAAACATTCTTGCTATAAACGTTAGTACCTGTGTTATATCTAAATGCAGGTTCAACACAATAAAGAGAGTGTAGAATCAGTAGGATTAGAGAGATACAGTCCATGCGAACATACTAGGCATAGAGAGTAACCAATGCAAACATTGAAGACATAAAAGAAAATTCAGGAAAGGATAGAAGTTTTGTACATGAGCAGAGAACTGGAAGAGAGCCTACAGAGTCAGGAATGGACCATCCTGGGGAAAGAGGTATTCCTTTCAGGTTCATTTAGGCATTCAGTTTCCCTTCATTTAGTAAAGATGTAACATTTAGTAAAGATGTCATTTCATGTAAAGTGAATGAAAACAAGTTTCTGTCTTTATGGCTTACAATAAAAAAGACAAACATACAAGGAAGAGGCAAGATGCATGAGCAAAATATATGAGGCACTAAATAGAATTCAATTTAACAAAAAAAAGGCAAAGTAAGTGAATTCCTGAGAAGGATTAAGGACTGAGAATTTTTTTTTTTTTTTTTTTTT
>NW_022196911.1:33695190-33698809 GCF_008632895.1 Mastomys coucha | reverse complement strand
CTCAATTGAGAATTCTTTGTTTAGCTCTGTACCCCATTTTTTAATGGGGTTATTTGGTTGTCTGGAGGACTGAGAATTTTTAATTAGACTGGGCCATTCTAAAGGCAGTGACTGAGGAATGCTTTGAAAAGAGCTTTGTGAGCAACAGCTATGACTATCTTATGTTAGAATATCAGTGTGTTAGCAGAATATCAAGGAGGCTGTTGTTACTGAAAAGCGAATGAATAGAGGAAGAATAAATGATGTCAAAGAAAGAGTAGGAGTGAGGATCACACAGGATCCCATAGGCTCCTGAAGATGTACCAACTGTTGCTCTGAGCATGGTAGCTAGTTTCAGCTAAAGGAGTGAGATGGTACTCTGATATAATAGGATAAAACAGAGTAAAGAGAGGATCTGATGCAAGCAGCAGAATAAACTAGAAACTTCTTGAAGTGATCAAGGCCAAGGATGATGAAATGTCAGAAATGGCAGTGAGACACCGATCAAAGCCATTACAGAAGATGCAAATGAAGGAATCATAAATTCATAGATTGTACTAATTAAATATTGGAAAAAATATCCCTCCTTTACAGTGTGATCTAGAAAATCACTAGAATCCCCATCATGCTCACAGAGATATGAAATTAAGCCTACAACTCTTCTGAATTTACAAAAGACCCTAGATAGCTCACATGAGCAAAATAGAGGTGACAGGGGTGACAGGTGGTACCACATTGGACACTCAGGTGGCATGGTTTAGGAGACAGGAAGGCAATTTGATATTTAGAACAAAACTTAAATTAAAAACACAAATTTTAAAGTAACTAACATATAAATGCTACCTAAAGCTGTAAAAAACTAAATTAAATTGCCAAGGTATTGAGTCTAGTCACAGGCAAAAAGGGGGTTTAATTAGTGCTATGACAAAGCAGGTGACTATCATAGAATGCTCTCATTAGTGTTACCAAAAGAATAAGTAGAACTTCCCTAGGCACTGAGGTTTAAATCTGTAACGCACAAGTAGCAAAACAGGCTGTAGGATCGGTTTCATCCTAGGCCATTTGCCAAATGTTTGGAGAATGGTGCTTGTGAATTCTGCTCATAATGAAACAAATGCTACTCTGTCCCTTCCATGTTGGCATGCCAGGCTTGCCTTATCACAGCAGATAGCCAAGAAGGCAGAAAGTATATATGTTAGTAATGGGGGACAGGGAGTCAGTTCCATGAGCCTCTGTACTCTAATCCCCAACATCCTTAGTCATAGTCTGTTTCATAAGCCAGTGATTACTGCAAGCCTACATGCAAGGGAAGGGTGTAGTTGGAGAGTAAATCCTAAGAGATGGAAACAGTGAAGCCCCTATCATAAGTTGCCTAATATACAGTCCATATTAAGTAAGTCATAAATATTCCTAAAAATATTTACCAACAAGTTTTGATTCCAAATCCTTCTTGATTTTCTTGCATTTATTTCTATGATAGAGTAAGTGTGTGTGTGTGTGTGTGTGTGTGTGTGTGTGTGTGTGTGTGTGTGTGTGTGTGTAGATTGTGGTATATTTGTAGTATGTGACACCTATAAATGCCAAGGAAGACATTCATGTCTTTATCACTTTATACTTATAAAGTTGAGGTAGTGTCTTTCAAATTTCATTTCAAATGTTATTCCCCCTTCCAGGTTCCCTCTTGGAAATACCCACCCCCTCCATGCCATCCCCAGTGCCCCCTGCCTCCACGAGGGAAGCCCCACCTACCCACTCCAATCCCACCACCTATGCTAGGGCATCAAGCTTTCACAGGACCAAGGGCCTCCCCTCCCTTTGATGCTTAACAAGAGTATCGTCTGTTACATATGCAGCTAGAGCCTTAGGTCCTTCCATGTATACTCTTTGGTTGGTTGGTTTAGTTCCTGAGAGCTATGGGAGGTATGGTTGGTTGATATTATTTCTTTTCTTATGGGATTGTAAACCCCTTCAGCTCCTTCAGTCCTTCCCCTAACTCCTCCAAAGGTGTCTCCATGCTCAGTCTGATGGTTGGCTACAAGCATCCACATCTGTATTTGTCAGGCTCTGGCAGAGCCTCTCAGGAGACAGCTATATCAGGCTCCTGTCACTTCTTGCTATCAGCAATAGTGTCTGGGTTTTGTGTCTGTATATGGGATCAATCCCCAGGTACGGCAGTCACTGAATGGCCTTTTCTTCAGTCTCTACTCCATTCTTTGTCCCTGTATTTCCTTTAGACAGCAGCAATTCTGGGTTTTAATTGGTTTCTGGGATTCAAATTCCTGTTCTTGTGTTTTTGCAGCAAGCACATAACCATTGGCCATGCTCTCTATTACGTGCCCTTTATTTCCTTTCTACACTCCTAGGAATATCTTTTTCTTTCCAATTCACTTGATTCTTGCCATTTCATTTAAGAGACATACTTGCAGGCTCGAGAGATGGCTCAGTGCTTAAGACACTGGCTCTTCTTGTTCAATTCCCAACATCTACGTATCATCTCAGAACTCTCTGTAACTCTAGTTCCAGAAGTCAACACTCACCAGTGCACATAAAGAATAAAATTAAATAATTCATTAAAAAAAGAACCATACTCAACCTTACATGTTGCTTGCTCCTAAGGAGTTGATTTACATTTTAGTTCTAAGTCTTAATACTCACAGTCTGACAGTAACCATGTCATAATCTTTGGAGTCTTGTCAAAAGCTCCCCATTATATTTGTTAGTGTGATATCATTAAGAACCTTTCCACATTTGAATTAAATGGTTTTATCATTGTGACTTCACATAAACAAAAGGGAAACATTATTGAGAGTTGTAGGTGAAAGACATAGCTGTGATCACAGAATAGGGGTTGCTTTTTCACTCTATTTCAGTTCCTATAACTAGAGAGTACATTCACATGCAGATGAAAATGAATATCCTTCTATTCTCTTACTAGCAGGATTCCAACAGACTCAAGGAAACTCTACTTGAGTAAGCAATGCACTCCAGCAATTTACCTGGATAATATCTCTATTTTTCCTGATCCCTCAGGTTTTTGGCACATTCTTCTTGTCAGTTTCATGTTGTATACTTGTTTCAGGTTCCTACTGCCAACAGCTTGGATAATCTCTTCCCCAACATCTGGATCTGCCACCAAAGTTTATCCCTGTGCAACAGCCATACACAGATGCAAGTCTAATGATCTCTAATTACCTGGTCGGCTATGCAGTTGCCTCTCAGTTGGTGACAGATTGGAGGAAATTTTAAATATAATACCCATATTTATATAATGTTTTTCATCTTATTTTAAACAGAATCTTTCTAAAAGTCTACTATAAAATTGTTGTTCATACTTCAGTCACTGTCATTGCTAAGCAGAATGTGGAGGTAGGATTGATGTTAGGTTTCTATAGGAACATAAGGTAAGCAATTTAAAAGTCATCAATAGATTGTAAATTAAATGTGTAATTTAACCTGTAAGCATTAAATAGGAAGGTAATTGCAGAATGGGGAAGCTTTGGCTGTGGCTCCGAAGAAAGCAGAAGCTCGCAAGAAGTTATATTGTGGTGCATGGACCAGAAGGACCATTCTATCCAAAGGTATATACATTAGCTGTGTCTACATAAAATCATCTTTCTAAAAGGACATTTGACTTTTTTTT
>NW_022196911.1:33670886-33694935 GCF_008632895.1 Mastomys coucha | reverse complement strand
TGGGAGCTCCGAGGGTACTAGTTAGTTCATGTTGTTGTTCGTCCTAAGGGGCTACAAACCCCACTTTTAAAAATTATACATTGAAGACAAAAAAGAAAAAAAACCTTCTTGTTTTTCCCAAGTACCAATACTGAAATGTTGTAAAGAAGTTTGAATAAAAATAATTATTCATCTTTAGAGAAAAATGAAGAACAGTTGCACAGATCTTTTTATAAACTATAATGTCTATGGTCATTATAAAACAATAAAGTATATTATACAAAAAATTATATTATTAATACCTAGAAATAGTATAATTGACAGCAAGAAACCACTTCAGTTTGTTTCTGTGATATCACAGCTTTTAAACATAGGACCTTTTCCTTTCTATAAGATCCTCAAAGACTCCATTTGCTTTACTAGCTGATTATATTAATGCTAAGAATTTTTCCAAATAAATCTAAATTTAGATTACTGCCTCCTTGATTGTATCACCAACCTAGAAATAAAATGGTTTCCCAAATGCTATTGGTTCTTTAAAAACCATCATCCCTTTCTATCAAGGGTCATCTAGTAGGGATTCTGAGCTCTCTCCTCTGTCTTCATGTTTCACTAAGGACTTGAATATATCATTTTCCAAAGTCGATGGATTTTGTTGCCAAACTTTTGTTTAACTTTTTTTTTCTGTTTTCTAATTAATGTAGCTTACTGCTTATGCACAGAGATTTTGAAGCCAGGTGGAATATATATTCATGTTAGATTTTATACTTATGTGTAAATCTTAAATCTGGGCAAAGTAGTTATAGTAACTTCGCTTCCAACTTTTAATCTTAAAATGTAATAATATATGTGAATATAGGATTGTTGATTTATATTGCATTCAACTATTAAAACAAATGTCAGAGGTTAAGCAATAACACAAGAAAGACTACAAAGATGATGGTGATAGTGGCAGCGGTGAAAAGAAGAAACTATTGACACTAAGCAGCAAGTGAACTCTGTTCACATTAAGCAGAAAAGAAATCAGACTACTGGAGAAAGAAGTAGAAAACATTGTTGCTTATAGAGTTACCCAGCACTAAATGACAACTATATCTTGAATAGAGCCAGGCTCTAAATTTCCCTCAAAATACAAATTCAAGTTAGAATTCTTTGAACATTTGTATTCTTATTTTGTATTTCTTCCTCAAATGTATTGTTTAAAATAACAATATATCGATATCAAATAGAATTGTAGATGCAGATTCATTGATGACAACGATCCCATTGGAAGGAAGATACTTATCCAATTTTACCATGTGTCTTTATCAATATCTCTTCCATTTGTAAATGTCTCTCTTCCCTGGATTAAAGGGAATGGTTGATATTTGCTTATGGATTATGTGATGTATCTTTATTGCTCATGCTATTGTTGAGATGAGTCATGGCATTTTTTTTTCCATTTGCTCCCTAAATCCTTACTTTCTCCAATAACTTAGGCTATTTTTCTCTTTTTTAAAAAATGATGGAAGTGTTTGTTTTTATTTCTGTTTTTGTTTTTTCATTCCTCTGAAGATGCGGAAGTAGAAAGCTCTGCAACAGTTAGTTGTGTCTTCTACCTTGTTGCTCACTAAGAATAAGTACATTTATATTCAAATAAATTTAGAGGACTAGCACAATGAATATGGCTCCTGCAGTGCAGAGACTCTGGCTTATAAGGCACCAATATTAACTCCAGTCTTTGTCTCAGCATTGTAAGTCTTCCACACTGCACCCCTGTGGTGACAATAAGCAGATTTATAAATCATACAGCTATAATTCAACCTAGCAATAAACACTCAGCTGGTGAGTGAAAATGTGTATGCTGATTCTCTGTCCCTTGGTTTCCTCTGCTAAGGTTAGGCTTTGACAGCGAAGGCTTCCTTAGACACACAGAAACATTACAAGGGAGATAGAAGAGGCTTCTTGGGGTCACACCTGATATTAGGGAATACACAAAAAGATACAGTTGAAGAGAGCTGGTTAATCATTGAAAGAGGAAGACTTAAGTGAAGTGGAGCAATATAAATGGTATCCTACAAAGGAAAATGAAACCTATAAGAATCAACAGAATTTCATATAATCCTTTGATCCACCTTTGTTCTTTATAAGATTAAGCCTCAAAGATGGATAAACTAGCAAGCGTTAGCATGCTGATGGAAATACATTTGGCTGAGGAAGCTGAAGGAGATAGGTGGGAACTATCCTATAGCTGTGTGCTGGAAATACTCACGTAATTTATTATAGTTTGCTGGAGGCTTGGTAAGAGTGCCCGTGCTTCTTTGTAGGTCACCTAGCCCACATTGAACTTTAGAGTGTGAAAATGTTTATATCCTCACTCTCATGAGCTAACATCTTCCTTGTTGTTTATGATCAATCCAATTCTAAACCACACTAAGAACATTGCCTAGGTTATAAAATTACCCCTACTATGGTTTTGTGAGGGGGATGATCAGTGAATGTAAGCCTTCATCACAGAGCTGAATTTGAAGTTTTCAGTGATTATTAAAATATTCTTCTAAGAGTAGGGCAATCCAGCAAACAATGTTATAAAACCAAATGCATCATGTTTAGAGAATAAAGGCTGTATCTGCAGTTAAGATTATAATTCTTTGGAAAATTAATTTAAAGTATGGCTTCAGAAGGAAAGACCTTTTACCCAGTACTTAATGGGAAGTGTTATATGAGGAAAGAATTAAATACTAGTATCCATAGTAAAATGAGAGACATGTTACTTCGCTATGGAGAATAATTGTACTAGCACCGAGGAAGATGGAGAAATTGAAAAGTAGACAACGGACATGGGGAAACAAAAGCACCCAGAGACAGAAAAGCTTTTTCTGGAGTCACTGTTGCTTGTAGTAGTTAGTTCTCTATTGCTGTAGTAAAGCATCATAATCAAAAGCAATTTATACAAGTGGTTAAGGAGCTTACAGCTTCGGAGAGATGAATCCATCATGGCCAGAAAGCATGGAAGCAAGCATCAGTGATGGAGGCAGAATCAGGAAGCTGAGAGATCACATATTTTCCTGGAAGCATGAATAGCAGAAGTGAATTGGAAGAAGAGTAGGGCTATATACACTCAAAGCCTACCCTCAGTGACACTTTTTCTGGAAAGATTGCATCACAAAAACTTTCAAGGGCATTAAGTCCCTGAAAATACAAAGGCTGAACTAAGGATATATTTTACAAATGTATTTGCTATTAATTTCATGAAACTGAAAATAAAAAGCAATTATTCAGTATTAACAAACATATAATCATCAATATCCTTGTCCATATTTGTAGATTCTTTTTGATGATTATAACAAGTAAAGAAGGCATTTCTTAATCTGAAACTCTATGTCCCTTTTATGGGGTAGAGACCACCTTCCTATTGTGAGCTCTTCCATCGGGAGCTCGAGTCTCCTGCTTGATATGCTGAATATTGAGAACTTGTTATCATAGCACCTTGAGAATAACACAAAACCCAGAAAGTAGTTCGGTCAGAGTGAAAACTCAGATTTATCTATAAGAAAAAGATGGGAAAAGTGTTACAAGCAAGTACCATCCTTTTCCCTATTCTCCAAACTAGATAGAGATGTTTCTTGACTTCTGACTTGTAGGGATACAAGAGAAAAAAAATAGTAGGCCATTTTAAGGGCAGAAAAGACTATCAGAATTTATAGGTGACATATTTTTGGCCGCTTAAAAATGTAAAGCTTTTAAGAGGAGCAAGCAATGCTCTATTTAACACTTTATATGTAGCATAAATTGTAGAAGTAAATACTGTGGTTCTGTGGCCACTCTGTCTTTGCACTGAGGTGTTCACACATAGATTCTATTATTTAGTGAGAATTTACCAAATGCCAGGGTCATCCCTGGTAAGATGGGACTCCCATGCAGATGCAATAACATTGTCAGCGTACCAGGAGTAAATCAAGAGTGGTGCAGAGGTAACTTACTGACTGCCAGAATATGCATAGAGTGATAAGGACTAGTTTAACACCCCCCCACACTCACACACAAATTAGACATGCAGAGTCTTAACTATGCTTCCTATTGCTGTGATTAAATACCATCACTAAATACAACTTGAGAAGGAAAGGTTTATTTTTATTTTCTATTTTATCCTACAGCTTATAGTTCATTATCCATGGAAGTAGGGGTAGAACTTTGGAGTCAGGAACTGATGAAAAAGCCACACTGAAGGATAATGCTCATTGGCTTGTTCTCTTTGCTTTCCTTTAACACCCAGGACCACCATTTCAGGGATTGTACATTCATTGAATTGGGTCCTCCGATATCAATCATAAATCCACAAAATGCACCATAGTTTTGCCAATAGGCCAATCTGTAAAGGAATTTTTTTCAAGTAAGGTTACCTCTTCTAAATTGACAATAATTTGTGTCAAGTAGACATAAACCTAGCCAGTGCTTGTCCATGCAGAAGTATACACACACACACACACACACACACACACACACGCAAGCACACATATGTGTACACACCTGTACACACACATGCAAACAATGGTCTTGTTTTATAATAATAAACATAAAGTATAATTTATATACTTATGGGGAGGCACATACAAAGGGAACACAGCAGTATGCTACACACACACAGTCAAAGCCTGACATTTGTATACTGAGCCATCAATGTGTACTGAGTCATCAATGTCTACTTGAGCCATTATGCTTGTGATTTGTTTGCCATCACATTGATAAGGTAGCTTCAATATGACTTATATAGAAACCCTGATGTGCCATAATTACAATAAATATCACCAGAGGCTCTAAGAGGGCATGTGTAATGGCTCCCTGATGACTTCTCATTTGTGTTAAACAATAGGGTTTTTTGACAAAAGCTCTGTCAACATTCACATTTTCACACATCCTCAGTTGAAGCATCACTGATAGCAGGGTGTTCTGTTTAACACCCTTCATATTAACTAAACTAGCCAAAGTATAGTAGATCTTTCAGTTTCACCTGAGTCCAAAGCTTAGTTACCTACTATGAGAAAATGATGTCGGATCTGTTTACAAGTACTACATTTCCTTTTGGCTGAAATTATAAAAGGATCCAAAAGCAAACCATCATATTTCTAGTTAGAACACCTTCAGGCCATGAAAGGTTCATCATTTAAAATCATTGCCATTTGAAAATATGCAGTTTCTGCCTCAGTGATGTGTGGAGGGTGTATGTTTTCCTTCCCACAGAGAAAACAACAGCATCTGATATACTTATGGGGAGGCACAGCTTCTCTTGATCAAGTTGGAAGCTACTATTGAGTGCAGGAACACTAGGCTCCAGTTTCCCCTGTGTGAAAGACCTGACAGACTATTATTTAGCCATCATGTTGTCCAGGAAGAATGTTGGTGAAGCTTTCCTATTCAAAATGCAATTGCAGACTTATAAGCTGCTGGTTTCTTTCAGCTTGTGGTGATGGAGTAAGTTACAGTAGGAACTGTATGATGAAGCAAAGCAATTCATCTCATGCCAAAGTGAAACACAAGGAAATGACTCTGGTGTCTTAATTTAACTCATGAGGAAACTAACCTAGGGATCCAAAAACTTCTTTGGATTATTAAATGATTTCATCACCTCTCAGTGTTTCCACCATCTATTGGGTACTAGGTACGCACCATAATCACATTTTAGGGCCAGGAATAAGTTTCAGCAGATAAAAGGGCTTGCAGTCAAGCCTGACAATTGAGCTTGGTCCCTGGAACCCTCATGGTTGAGGAAAAAAAACTATGCAAATTATCCTCTAACCTCAGAGCACATGTGGCATATCCATGCCACATGAAGGCAAACACAAGGGTAAATAAGTTTTAAGAAGCAAATTGGCATCTAGAAGACATCTAAACCATCTAAAACTATGGATATAGGTGAGTCTTATGAGTAATTCATAGAATCTATAGGTTCACTGCAATAAGAATGCTGGACAGTCAGGGACAATCATCAGAACAGTTGCACTGCCAAACAGCATTCATTCGCAAACATTTATTTTTCAAATGATAATGGTAAAATGACAATCAATAATTGGTCCATGACACCTGAAGGATCTAACTGTATGGATTCAGTCTGAGGCCTGATGTCAGTAGAATCTAAATTAGCCAGAAAAGAACAAAGAAGAAACAATCAGCTGAAATAGATTAGCATGAGTTTGCACAGACTAAGCACATTTATCCCACTCTACAAACATATAAGCATTGACCCAGAACATCACTGATACATGGTAGAAACAGGACCTGAATCTAGAAAACCAAGATACACTGTCTTTTATATCCAATAAAGGTTTGCTTTCTAATAACATACCCTTTTCTATATGGCAATGAACCAATACTGGGACAAATTTACACTCTGCTTTCTTTCTGTCTCTAAAGACTCTTCTTTTGTCTTTCTTTCTTGTTCTTGTTAATCATTCCTCTCCATTTTTTTTTTTTTTACTGCTCATTGAGACTGATACATTTAAAGCCCTTATTTCTCCTTAGTAGGATTTTTTTGCACCTCATTTCCTCTGTCTCTCCTGATTGATCTTTCCTCCCCTGATTGTGCTCTCATCATCTCTGGTCTGTCTCACTAAGCTCGATGCTTCAATCATAGCACCTGCCTCTAATGATCACCTTCAGGAATCTTAGCAGGCCGTCAAGTTACAGGATTGAGATACATTTCATCTTTGACTTGAATCTTTATTTTGAAAACCAGTGACCTTTTTGCATGTCCTTGATAGTGGGTATTGGACACAAAAATCTGTCCCCATATTCCAAAAGAAATAGATTTAAGGTGTAGATTCAATTTGCTCTTCCTTGATTATTTCAAGTGAAATAAGTATGAATTTTTCTTTTCAAGTAAAAGTCATAAAATAAAACCCACTTATTGTTTTCTTAATCATGAGGAAAGATGTATATGAACTATGGAAGCATCATACTGTGAAACTAGAAGAGAATCATAAAGGGTCAGAATTGAAGTATCTTTTTTTTCTCATGAAAGATGCACTGTCAAGTTGCTTCAAAATCACTCAGATAATTGATTTTGAGTGAAAAGTAAGTTCATTTTTAAGTGCTCTGTTTGATAAAGTTAAAGAATTAGAGGATCCTACTGTCCCCTGGTCAAGATAGAAGCAACTAATTCTAGTAGATAAGTTTCAACACAAAAATAAATCAATAGTTTTAAGAATAGTTAAAAGTCTCCAACATCTAGAGTGTGAATCTGGTGCCACCTCACTTGACAGCTTTATATTGTTTAGTGTAAAATTAATCTAGTAGATAGAACTTTGAAAGCTTAGGATAGGACCATAGAATCTTAGGATGAGAAATCTGTTAACATCTCCACCATAAGCAAATGCTCCTTTTTGAATTTTTTGTTTGTTGGCATTGTTTTATGATGACATTCAAAAAACATAAAGAGTTAAAAGGTATCCTTAAACTTTGCCCTGTACATGTGATAAATGTTGAAAATATATATATAAAAAAGGGGAATTCAAAGTCAAGTAGGCAGCTAAAAATTATTAGCTGGATGGGAAGATAAGGTTTTCTTTCATTTAAAATGGATGACAAGAGACAAATTGCCAAAATCCCCCATCAATGCGTTAAACTATGATTTGGGGGTGAGTACTGCGAGTACGATATTTTTACTTCTTGTGCTGCAGGGCCTTTTTAAGGGAGAATGTACCAGCACCATTTGTTTGGAGCTCTGTTTGGCTGCTTTGTTATAGAATGCTCTTGTCTTTGAATGTCAATTTATTTGTTTCTCTACTTCTTTCAGATCTTTGAAAAAATATCAACTTCAAATTGTGTTTTGAATCTCCACATGATGGATATATATGTATATTGTGGATATATATGTATATTGTCTTTCCATCCTTGGCAGTGTCAAACTGAAAAGCCAGTGTCTCTGGAGTTTTTTATTTATTTGTTTCTTTTGTCTTGTTTTGCTTGGTGTTGTTTTGCCTATTTTATCATTTACCAAGTACTACCTGAGAAACAAAAACATTTTTAATTCAATGGTATAACATTAAACTTATAATAAGAAGGATAAAAAGCACTTAAGCATATTTATTCATGCACAAAGAGGGGACAGAAAGAAAGAGTAGCTGAAATTTTTAGAATAAAAAGGTAGATAATTTTCTACAAAGGTATCATAGGTTTTGCCAGAAGATATTTGAAAGAATATATTGTACTGACTTTTAATGCGCCAGAGAGTAACCATAAATAAACAATGACTGTGAAGAGGAAGCATTTGGTTTAGTTTCTGAAAATATGGAGAACATCGAAATTTGTATCTCCCACAATCACCATTTTTTAATTCAGAAAATTACATGCAGTTGTGGTGTTCAGAGCAGATGGAGCCTGGCTGAATCTTCCTACCAGATGTGTTTTATTAGGTGAAGATGGGAATTTTACAATTAGAAAATGTAGCCATCTTAATGGAGTGATCTGTTTTCTATGTATCTGCAGGTATATTGTACCTGAACTCTTATTTGTATGAGCCCCTTAAAGAACACTGCTTGTAGTGGAACTCTGCTCTTATAGACACCCAGGAAAGCCCTTCTATACTGAGTATCAGAATAATACTTAGGAGCCAATAGTGTAAAGCTTGTAAATAGTCCCTATATCATTTAAGCTATGAATGACACAACAGACGGGTTGGTGTTAATTACTCAGTCTGTTTCAGTCCAAGGTTTTATTCCAGTTTTTAAGTATTGAATATTACATACACTAAGAATTGTTTAAAACAGTTAGTCAAAATATACTGAGGATCTTGCTAGAGATGACCCATGAGCATGCTATCACTTCTCTAACAAAATGCACAAGGTCATGTGAACTTAGTGTCTCTAGGAAGCCTCATTCTCTGTTTTGGGAAATGGTGTTGTGATAAACACAATATCATTTTCTATTTCCCTAAAATTGATACTTGATGACTTTACTTTACTGATATTGTAATATATATGAGCATAATGAATAGCTATTTATATTTTTTTATTTTTATGGATTTGCCTCATATGTAACAACTGTACTTTTCAAATATATGTGATATTTAGGATACTCCTTGAATACTCTATACCCAGGCAGTGACAAGGTGATGCACAAAGTTGAATGGCTGGAGTCAGATCATGTTTTATGTTGCTCTTGATGCCCACTGACAAATTTTAATTCTTGTAAAACAAAACTTGTGCATTGGTGGCTTAAGTTAAAGTGATAAAACTTTTACAGGGCAAGTGAGGCATGGCAAGGTGGGAGAAAGACAAAAGCTTGCTGTTCACTGGGAGAAAATTATCCTTTTATAAATATATGAGCTTCACAGAAAGAAGACCTAGAGGTTATGAGCATTCCAAGCAGAGGAAAGACTTAAGAGACAATGAAGATTTTCCATTTGACAGAAGTTTAAATTAAGTCATTTTAAATGTCACGCTATAGAATGTCCTAGAATATGAGTAAACAAGTTAATTAGCATGATTTTACTTTTCTCCCAAGTACAGGCAAACAAACTGTAATTCTAAAGGTAGAAATAAAGAAGAAGGAAAAAAAAAGCATCTGTTTATCTCTCTTAATCCCAAATTTCTTGATCTGGGGCCTGTCAGTGTTGCAATATTCTTCGCGACGTGTTCATTGAGAGATGAAACTGATCAGCATCAAAGGATTAACATTGACATTAACCACTTTTTGGCATCTCACCTCCTTTTAGTTTGAACTTGGAATCTCCTCCACACACAGACCACTAATGAGAAAATCCTTGCTTATGAATTCGGTTCAGAATGGGAGCAGTATCCCCCCCACCCCCAGCCTCCTTCTGCATAATGTCTGCTTTGAAGTCAGGCAGTCCAAGAAAATGATTGATCTCCCCCAAGTTCATAACTTTTTCAAAGTACTGCCGATATCATTAAATTTTAATTAACCCTTTGAGCTCCTTCTATGATGTAAAGATGAGGGAACATCAAAGGCCCCTGAGTTGGAGCAGCAGTGGCATCTTTTGCACCCATAAAGCTTTTTAGAAGGTATCTAAGATGCAAATATTTCAATGAGGTCTCCAGCTTATTATTTGGAGTATGTGTGTGTGTGTGTGTGTGTGTGTGTGAGAGAGAGAGAGAGAGAGAGAGAGAGAGAGAGAGAGAGAGAGAGACTTTGCTATGATGTTACTGAGGTAGAACTAAAATCTATTGTTAGCTCTTCAAAGCTAACAATATTTTAAGTATTACCATGTTAAGGACTCAGAAGTGGTATTTACTTTCATCTCTACTACAAAAAAAAAAGCCTTGTAATCAAACAATCTGTTGAAAACGTCTATTAGCAGCTTCTCAGGTTTTGTCCTTCACTATGTCTCATTCATAATTAATTGCACTCCCAACTTATGACCTGAGACATAATGTTATTTTGCATGCCTTTTTAGGTAGTGACAGTAACATTAAAAACCTGCTGGATTCGCAGGCCAGGTAGAAGGTGGGCTGTGTACTGCTGAGAGTAGTGGGATGTGAGGCAGCAAGCATAACAAGATAAAGGAAAAGCTTTCTCTGGCAACATTAGCAAGTGCACACTGAGTTCCAACTCTCCCAGCTGTACCTTAAGGTGGAGTCATTTTTCCCACCAAAAGCACATTCTAACAAAGATGCCACAAATTTTATGCTATGTGTTCTTTACCACAATTTAAATGAATTTTTAAATATTTCTCACAGGCTCCCCTAGACAACAATGTGCACTATTCATTGTAGGATGGGAAAATAGGGAAAGAGCCAGTTATAGCAACCAGCATATAGTAGCTGATGGAGGTATCTCAGGTAACCATTTAAAGTCAAGACACTTGTGCAGTTCAACAACAACAACAACCAAATAACTAGACAACCTGCACCTAAAATTTTCCTTACACTTATCTACTTTTCTATCTTCTTGAAGAAATTTAAATGAGGCAATGTGTATAAATGTTCTTTGGAAACAACACTCTCCTAAGCTTGGTAAGAGTAAGTGATTTTTGCTTATTATTAGGATTCATGAAATTTTGGCTAAACAGGGGTTTTGTTTCTTCTGACAGACTTCCTCCCTCCCATCTCTCTTTGACTAAGAATGAATATCGGCACCCCCAGTTTTCCCCCTGACAAACTATGTAAGGGAGAAGAGGAGAAGTGATGGAAGCTCTGATTGCCTCACTCCCTTGGAAGAGATGATATGCTCATGTCCAAGGCCCGAATGCACATTTGCCCCTCTGGGGTCACTTTAATCAAGGCATTATCGCAGATGATGCATGTCTACCAAAATGAGATTCTGTGACCTTCTGAAATGAACATGATCTGGCCTTGCATTGGGGATGTCTGGCTTAGCGAGCTTTGTGTTTATGAGATTTAAATTAAACTTGCATAGATTATGAAGAGAGAATTCAACAGTTTTAACACACGATATTAAAAAGTCGATAGTTTTCCTGTGAAATAGAATTTTAACTGGTTGGATTGAAGATAATTATAACAAGATGCTATAATGATTCTACAACACCTGAAAACATCAAATCTGTACCACAAAAATAATAAAATTATTGTTTTTAAACGAGATATGTACTATATGACTGATTGATATAAACAATGATTTAATCATTGATGTATACTTTTCCTATATTAGAAGAGAATCCTGAATAAGTTGAGAGGTATATAAATAAGCTCCAGAAGTTAAAGAAAATAATGAAAAATAAAATTAAAACTGTCCAGAAAAGAGTAAATAATTCATAAAACAAATTCCGTGCTTTCAAGTATGAAAGCCAATATTTTCTTCACAGTGACAGTCATCATTTCTTATTCTTTATCTTTATCATTTCCATTTCTTTCAAATAGTAACCAGTATAAACAATATTACATGTTTGTTTGCAATAGAAGGTAAGAAAGATTATCATGGACAAAAGTTCCAGGTTGCTTTAAAAGCATCAAAAATCCTTTAATAAGAAATGTATTCAAAATAAATCAGCAGTAAGCTAAATCTTAGAACTGTACATGTTTTAAAACTACTCCTACAAAAGATTTGTCTTATATCTAAATTCTATCTACATATATAACATGAAATAAATTAGGGACTCACAGCAAATTGAGTTTAAAATAGATTTGTATAGATTATGAACATATGGCAATCTGTGAATGTAATGGCAGATTTAGTCGTAGTAACTAAATTCTACACTTTTCTTCCTTTTCTTTCTGGTATTTCTACAAAGGGTAGCATGTAAGGATGGCAGTTGCAACTGTTTTTAGAAGAAAAACCAAATTCTGAATTATGGTAATAATTCTTCATTTGTTCTGTGTCCTATATATTTCCAAATACTCTGCAGCCACCAGAAGGAAAGATGATATTGTGCATGCTAAGGACAGCCTCCTATTTTGATTAAACTATGCCCTAGATTAAGAGTCACAGTACGTGGAGTTAAAAGTAATGGGAAGCAGCCAAAAAAAAAAACCAGTCTGGAGAAGAGTAATATCTGAACGTCTATTATTTTGATTATTATTGCTAACCTATGCACAAACTGAGTTTCTGAATAGTTAAATTTCAAGGCCAAAACTAAACTATAAATATAGTTAAAATAACATTTGAAAGTCCTTTTGTGTAAGTGTATGAATATATGTGTGCAAATGTAATATATGTATATATGTATGGTATATGTGGCCAGATGTGCAGAAGCACAGATTTGTGTACTCATTCAAGGATGCTGCAAAAGGATGTTGGGTGACCTGTTCTATGTCTCTCTGCATTATTATTTTGAGTTGAGTATTATTTGAGATGAATCTGGAGGTAGACTAATGGCCCGACAGCTCCAGAGACCACTTTATGTCTAATTGCGTTGGGCTCCCAGCATAGTTGCCCATATCTAGCTTTTTTATATGACAATGGGAACTAAGGTCCTTATAATTTATAGGCAATGCTTTTGCCCACTGAGGCATCTTTTCTAAATTTTACCTGGTCCAATTTCAGAGTAATTTTTATTTAGCTGTATAGAATTTGGTAGTGAGTTTCTAATATTATCACAAAGATGCCATTCTTGATATTAGCTACTCTTTGAGGTGAATTAGAGGACCTAATGATAGAAAACTAAGTTTTGTCTTCACATCTTTCCTAAAAGCTTTTTGCACATGGACACTTCTGATCATGTGGCTTACATGAGCCTTGGTATAATTTCTAGATCGGACAGAGGCCCCAGCACCCCTCCTCCAGGTGATCATTGGAATCATTTCATAGATGCAACTGTATCTGGTGCTGTATCAATCACCAACTCTACACCAAAGACAGTGGCATTATCAGAATAATATCCTTCCTTCTGGCATGGTAGTTTACCTTCTGCTCATATTTCCTGCAATTTGGAAACTCCCATCTAATGGTAAATTCACTCAGGATCAACAATAGTCATAGAAAGTATACTCCATAATAACAGACATCCCAGATCCAATCATGACAGAAGCAAACAAATTTCTTCCAGTTACAAAGAGTAAATGAAAATACCACCCCATAGCTTTCCACACATGAAACTCTACTGTGTCTGAAATTCTGTTAATTCTCAGAAATAATGTTACAGTTTGACTCTACATTTTATACTTTATTTCATTTAGAACATGAAAGGTGTTAGAGATTGAAGCCTGCCTTTGCACTATAAACTCATGCTTTTATCATTCAGCTATATTCCAATTCATTTGACTAAAAAGGCATCATTTTTTGGCAATGGCTTTGATTTGTACTTTAATGAACCCATTTTTCTTTTAAAAATATTTAATACATCTCAATATCAGACCCCTTCTCCTACCAGTACATCTTCACACAGATCCTCTCTCCATTACACTCCTCCTTCTCCTCTGAAAAGGGGGATTTCCCCCCTCTGGCATAACTCTCTTCCCCCAAGGCACATCAAGTTGCTGATGGATATTCCTCCACGATAGGCCAGACAAGGTAGCCCAGATGGGTGTATGGGATCCATAAGCAGGAAACAGATTAAGGGACAGTCCCCACTCCAGTTCTTGGAGGGCCTGCATGAAGACTAAATTGGTCATCTGCTACAAGTATGCATGAGGGGTGGGTGGCTTACATCCAGCCCATGTTTTCTCTTTAATTTGTGGTTCAATCTCTGGGAACCCTCACAATTCCAGGTTAGTTTGATTCTGTTGATCTTGTTGTGGAGTTCCTGTCCTCTTCAAGTATATCAGTCCTTACCCCAACTCTTCCATAATACTCACTGAGCTCCATCAAATGTTCGAATGTGGGTCTCTTTGCATTGGCTGCCTCTCAGAGGATAGTTATGCTAGGTTCCTATCCACAAGCATGGAAAAGTATCATTAATAGAGTCAATGAATGGTTCTTACCTATGGGAAGGGTCTCAGTTTGGCCCAGTTATTGATTGGCCTTTCCCTTTATCTCTCTCTCTCTGCTCTATCTTTGTCCCTGCACATCTTGTAGGCAGGACACATTTTGGGTCAATGTTTATTTTTGTAGGTGGGTTGCTGTCCTTATCCCTCTACTGACTATCCTGCCTGACTACAGGAAGTGGCCACTTCAGGATCCATATCACCACTGCTAGGAGTTTCAGCTAGAGTTGCCCTCATAGACTCCCAGGGCATATACCCAAAAGATGCTCCACCATTCCACAAGGATGTTTGCTCAACTATGTTCATAGCAGCTTTATTAGTAGTATTCAGAAACTGGAAACAACATAGATGTCCCTCAACTGAAGAATGATAAAGAAAGTGTGTTCCATTTGCATAATAAAAACTACTCTGCTATTAAAAACTAGAATTTTTCAGGCAAATGAATGGAACTAAAGAATATCCACCTGACTGAGGTAACCCAGAAACAAAAGGACACCCATTGTGTGTACACTCACTGGTAAGTGGATATTATTCATAAAGACCATGATAACCACACACAAATCCACAGACCCAAAGAAACCAAGTAAAAAAGGGTTAAGAGAGGACAGGTGACTCTTGTCAGAAGAGGAGATAAAAGGCATATCGGATGTACCACATTTTCTGTATCCATTCCTCTGTTGAGGGACATCTGGGTTGTTTCTAGTTTCTGGCTACTATAAATAAGTCTGCTATGAGCATAGTGGAGCATGTGTCCTTATTTCATGTTGGAGCATCTTCTGGGTATATGCCCAGGAGTGGAATAGCTGGGTCCTCTGGTAATACTATGTCCAATTTCCAGAGGAATTGCCAAATGGATTTCCAGAGAGGCTGTACTAGCTTGCAATCCCACCAGCAATGAAGGAGTATTCCTCTTTCTCCACAATCTCTCCAGCATCTGCTGTCACCTGAGTTATTTCTCCTAGCCATTCTGACTGGTATGAGGTGGAATCTCAGGGTTGTTTTGATTTGCATTTCCTTGATGACTAAGGATGTTGAACATTTCTTTAGGTGCTTCTGAGCCATTTGGTATTCCTTAGTTGAGAATTCTTTGTTTAGATCTGTACCCTATTTTTTAATAGGGTTATTTGGTTCTCTGTAGTCTAGCTTCTTGAGTTCTTTGTATATAATGGATATTAGCCCTCTATGAGATATAAGATTTGTAAAGATCTTTTTCCAATTTGTTGGTTGCCATTTTGTCCTATTGACAGTGTCTTTTGCCTTACAGAAGCCTTGCAATTTTATGTTGTCCCATTTGTCAATTCTTAATCTTAGAGCATAAGCTATTGGTGTTCTGTTCAGGAAATTTTCCCCTGTGCCTATGTGCTCGAGGCTCTTCCTCAGTCTTTTTTCTATTAGTATCAGTGTATCAGGTTTTATGTGGAGGTCCTTGATCCACTTGGACTTGAGCTTTGTACAAGGAGATAGAAATGGATCGATTTGGATTCTTCTACATGCTAACTGCCACACAATGGAGTACTTCTCAGCTGTTAAAAACAATGAATTTATGAAATTCTTGGGGAAATGGATGGATCTGGAGAATATCATCCTGAGTGAGGTAACCAAATCACAAAAGAACATACATTATATGCATTCTCTGATAAGTGGGTATTATCCCAGAAGATCAGAATACACAAAATACAATCCACAAACCACAAGAAACTCAAGAAGAAAGAATACCAAAGTGTGGATACTTCATTCCTTCTTAAAACGAGGAACAAAATACCCATGGAAGGAGTTGTAGAGACTAACTATGGAGCACAGACTGAAGGAAGGACAATCCAGAGACTGTTTCACTTGGGAATCCTTCCCATATTCAATCATCAAATCCAAACACTATTTTGGATGCCAGCAAGTGCTGGATGACAGGAGCCTGATATGGCTTTCTCCTGAGAGGCTCTGACATTACCCGACTAATACAGAAGTAGAGGCTCACAGATATCCATTGGACTGAATACAGGGTCCCCAATGAAGGAGCTAGAGAAAGGACCCAAGGAGCTAAAGGCTTTGCAGCACCTTAGCATGAACAATATGAACTAACTAGTACCCTCAGAGCTCCCAGGGACTAAAACATCAACTAAAGAGTACACATGGTGGGACTAATGGCTCCAGCAGCATATGTATAGCAGAGGATGGCCAAGTCGGTCAGCAATGGGAGGAGAGGCCCTTGGCCCTGTGAAGGTTCTATGCCCCAGTGTACGGGAATGCCAGGCCCAGGTAGCAGGTGAGGGTGAGATAGTGAGCAGGGGTAGTGAGGAAGGAACAAGGGTTTGTTTTTGTTTTTGTTTTATTTTATTTTATTTTATTTTTATTTTTTGGAGAGGAACCTGGGAAAGGAGATATTGTATGACATATAAATAAAGAAAACATCTAATTAAAAAATGCATATCAGACATGGAGGGAGGGAGGGAACTAGGATGGAGTGGAGAGGATCAGGTAAAGGGTGAGCAGGGAAGAAAGAACAGAAATCTGCAGGGTGGTGGTGGGGGATGCTCAATCTTTAGGTCATTCCAGAAACCTGGGATGAGAGGAGAAGTACATTTTCTTTCTTTTTATTTTTTTCTTTTATTGGATACTTTATTTATTTACATTTCAAGTTTTATCCTCTTTTCCAGTTTTTCCTTCCATAAACCTTCCATCCTTTTCCCCTACCCCTGCTTCTATGAGGCTGTTCCCCCAACTACCCACCTACTCCTGCCTATCTGCCCTGGCATTCCGTGACACTGGGGCATAGAGCTTTCACAGGACCAAGGGCCACTCCTCCCATTGATGCCCGACAAGGCCATCCTCTGCTACATATGCAACTGGAGTCATGGGTCCCTCCATGTGTACTCTTTGGTTGGTGATTTAGTTCCTGGGAGCTCCTGGTTGGTTGATATTGTTGTTCTTCCTAAGGGATTGCAAACCCCTTCAGCTCTTTCAGTCCTTTTCCTAACTCCTCCATTGGAGATCTCATGCTAAGTCCAATGGTTGTCTGTGAACATCTGTATCTGTATTTGTCCAGCTCTGGAAGATATTCTCAGGAGATAGCTATATTAGGCTCCTGTCAGCATGTATTTTTTTGGCATCTGCAATAGTGTCTGGGTTTGGTGTCTGCATATGGGATGGATACCTAAGTAAGACAGTCTCTGGATTGCCTTTCCTTCAGTCTCTGCTCCACATTTGGTCCCCATATTTCCTTTAGACAGCAGCAAGTCTGGGTTAAAAATTTGGAAATGCATGAGAGACCTCATCCCCCAACCTGGGGCCTTGACTAACCTCTGGATATCATCTCTACAGTTCTCCATTCCCTTTGTTGGGAATTTCAGCTAACCTCATCCCCATTGGGTCCTGAATCCATGATACTTTATTCATTCATTATCATAAGGCAATCCCAATAGATATCACCACACAATTTAAGATGGTGTTATCCAGGTCTTGTTCTTCTTCACACACCACACACACTATACACACAAATACACATACACATACATACACACATACACATACATATACACAAACACAAATACTTCTACACACATGCACTTATATGCCCGTACATACAGATACACACACACACACACACACACACACACACACACACACACACACACACATATATATATATACATACAGATACATAAATATATATACATATACTCATATATACATATGTACATATATATACACATACATGCATATATATATACACATATACACAGTTCCTATTACATTTATTCCAAAATTTTAATCTGATACTATAAATCACTAGGCTACATAATGTATCACATTGTGAGACTGATAAATCTAAACCTACTGTCAAAGCATTTAAAGTTATTTTTTTGTATGATGGGAGACAGGCAGATGGTAAGGATCATATGAAGCAAATAAGTTCTATGAAGGCTGGAAGAAGAGCATGACAAACAGCTTTCACTTAATAAGTGATCACAATGTACAAAGCACTCTGGGCTGAGAGTTTTATGTCTGTATTATCAGTCCTCAAGATCACACCACCAGGAATTCTGTGCTTTTCAGTGTTGAAGACACTAAGACTAAATGGGGATCATCAGTTGCAGCAGGATTTTACTGAAGGTGGTGTGTGCCAGATAAATGCCACCTTTGGGAGGGAGTCTGAGTTAAGCAAGAAAAATGATTCCAATGGTCCCCTCCACCCTGGTCTGATCCTGTGGATCTATGTCTCATAAATGCCTAAGGACATCTGGAATTGCTCTGAATCCAAACCAGCATTTGCTATGTGGTTTCTTATATGTATACACCTACAATAAAGTTTATGCTAGGTGCAAGAAAAGTAACATCAATAGCTAATAAGTAAAACATTGATAGTAATACAATTTAATGAAAGTTTATGCATTATCTCTTTCTCCTTCTCAAAATGGTATTTTACAGTTCCAAACTTTCATTTAAGTACTTCTTGACTTCTCTTTGACACATAGCTATTTGATTGATCTCTCCATTTTGGGTGCCATGAATTAGTGCTACTAGGGCACAAATACTATGGTACTGTTACCATTCTGCAAATAAATAAAGGCACTATTAGTTTATAGCTACTCAGGTTAGTCAGTATACACAGAGTGTTGATAAGTTTTGCAAAAAATAATATTAAAATATCAGGACTTGGAAGACTGGGGTGGCTTTGAGAATAGGTGATACTACACAGGGTAGTATGCCCTGCAAATTGTTTTTCTCTAGAGTTTGCTATTTAAAGTGTGGACTATGAGGAAAAAGGGTACTGAAGTCCAAAGAAAGAACAACTATACACAAAGGGGGCAGGGGAGTGCTACACTAAGATTGTTCTCAAGCCTGTATCCAGTGACAGAATTCTTCTTGAACTTAAGGAGTGACAAAAGGACATATGTAGAAAGAAGTGCCAAAGAGATCACATCTCAGAAGCAATATGAAGAAGGATGGTCAACTCTGAACTAAATTGAGCATTGCAAGAGGTAATATCATTCTAAGCTATTCAGAACTGGGAGTAGCAAGTAGGCTCAGAGGATGAGTCTCTTGACAATCAGAGAGTAAGGCTTGGGATGGTATGGATTGCACTGCCAGGCACCTAGTTAGTTTGGGAATGAGGGAGATCAGTGCTGTGAGGTTCTGAATGTTCACTTATCCCTCTTAATCAATATGCCTTGAGAGGAATCAAAGGGAAGTATCATGGAGAAGCACCTCAAGCTGCAGAGCTCAAAGGAAACTGAGATATGTTGAGAGATTTCAATAGAGAGGACTTGAGATGTAGGTGTCAAGAGATATTTCAGATTTCAACAGAAAGAGATACATATAAAGGAACAATTTGTGATAAAGAGGAAATGGCCACAGGGGGATATAACGTGACAATTTATTATGTCTTACTTGAGTGATGGGGGAGGCAAGAATTTGAGAGTTAATTTAAAACATACTGGAGAGGAAAAATGGGGCATGACACAGAAACCTTCCTCTCTGAATCCATTTATGGCCATAAGGTGTGAATATTGCTATGAAAAAAATCACTACTTTTAAACCACCTTTTCATAAATTACAAATAATGGTTTAGAGCACAGGCAAAAGTGTAATGCTCATTTTGTATGCTGCATGTGAACAATCCTGTTTGTTAATAAAGTTCTGGTAATAAAGATAGAAAAGTAAAGAAGCATGAAGTAAGATGTTGAATCAGTAGGTTGTCTTTTGTATAAAGACAGGATTGAAATCCAATGGTTGCAGAATACTTGCTTACACAGTGAACCCAGAGATTGTGCTCTGCTGTGGCTCAGTCCTTAGCACACACCTTGAATCTTTCTTGCTGGAATACAGACACTCCTTTAGTACACACCTTTAACACTAAAGGATAAAGGTAAAGTTAGTTTCTAAAAGGAAGCACCCATATTTAAAAGTAATGTCTCATTGAGTGGCAGACAAAGTGAAGAATCAGAGAAAGATTTGACAGAATAGGATATACCCAACTTTCAGGAAAAGAGACAGGGAAGTGAAGCTACTTAAGATAACTTTAAAGAGAAAGAAGGAAGGAGGCAGTTTTACTAGGACAGTTGTATAGAGACAGATTATATTGGGAGAACAAACTAGACACAGGTAAAGACAGAAAGAGCAGGAGCAAGAGAAGAAGCTAGAAGATTAGAACATATTGCCAAAGTCAGTACAAGGCCAAACAAAGGAATGCAAGAGAGACTGAAAGAAAGAAGCCAGATTTAGTCAGTCAGCATGGAGAGGAGTTTTGAGACAGAGTTCACCAGCCAGCCAGAGTTCAGAGAGAACCAGGAATGGGTGTTTTTTCAGGAGTATGTCTGAGAGGAAGAAAACATTCTATGCCTAGATGAGATTATACAGAGACTAGAAGCTTCCAGGTTAGCAGACAGTCAGTAAGCTTCAGACACATTAATTAAATCAGGTGAATAAAAGATGCTTTTATGTACAAATAGAATCTATAGGCATGGAAAAGCTATTCATATAGTTGTGAAAATCAATATAAGAAATCACTCTCAATTGTGTACCAGGATATTGACTCCAATAGAAGGAAATAATTTATGTGTATTATTATTGTTGTTACTATTATGCTTATACTAATTGTTATTTAGAAAAAGAGTGATTTAATACTTTTGTGGCAAAAATATATAGAGTAAGGTCTGTAAATATAGAGCTATGCTCTAAGTATTTTAAGACATTTTAACCCAGAAATTAAGATTTTTATTTTATTCTATGTATATATTTATCTGTGGGGATCAGAAGTTAGCACCATATTCCATGAACCTGGAATTATAGGCAGTTGTAAGCCCCCAGATGCATGTTCTGGAGACTGAACTACAAGAGAAGCAGTGCTCTTATTTGTTGATCCATCTCTCTAGTCCCTAACTCAGTCATTGAAATAGAGATGCCATCCAGAGCTTGCTGAGAGAAAATTGAGACTCATATCAGCAGTTTACATATACATATACAGCATGCTTTGTGGCATGTCTTCCTACTTGTCTCCAATGTAAAATCCTAGGATTGCATCATCAATCTTCTCTCTGCCTCTCTGACTTCTTTTTCCTCTGACCTTTGGATATAGCCCATACATGTTTGCATTTCCTGTTACACACAGTTGTCATGTTATCAGCCAACCAGGCCAACTCCAGTATTCAGTACATTTTTGCCAAATTTCACTCACTACAAAGCTAATGCCAACATTTTATTTATATCTGATTCACAGCAATCCTTTACTCTTAAGTACTGGTTTCTCTATCACAATCTTTACATAAGGTTACATCGAAAGAGCAAATACCTCATGATGTGTTCTGCGAATCTGAGATAGGTCTTCCTTGTGTGCCTATTTTATTCTAGGGCCCATGCTGACAATATAATCCTAAATGGAATACGTTGTTTTTTGAGGATGGGAAATAATTCTTAGCACACAGGCACCTGCAAAACTACTGCTAAGAAACAGAGAAATGTAAGTTTAGCTTATAGACCAAGCTTGACCTAAAGACGGCAATGTAGCCTTGCTCTCCTTAGCAGTGGCCTACAAAACTACAAATGTGCCACCAGGTTATTGTATTAAAGTCACAGCATTCATCTTTTCAGCAAGTTGAGTAGTAGTAGTTATGTTGGACAGGGGGCTAGGAAGCCCTCTTTGATTAATAGCTTTGTGATGAAGACAGTTACAGGGCTGTACTCCTATGATCACATGAGATGGTAGGACACAGGATAGAAAAAGGCTATCTGAGGAAGCCTCACCTAAACCTCATGAACAGTTCATGGAAGAATCCAAAAGTCAGAGGTAAAAGAAGTCAGAGAGGCAGAGAGGAAATTGCAACATCCTAGGATCTTGCTTTGGAGACAAATAGGAAGACATATCAAAAAGCACAAAGGAGTCTCCAGAAGTGGGAAGCAACCAATAGAAATACAAAGAACATTTCAGTTCTGCATATGTGACACCACATCTTACATTTACAACCACAATTTGTTCAAATGCACATCTATGCAGATTATTTCTGGAGAACTTTTGGAAAGGTGTGCAGATTGGGGCTAATCTCTTCACATAAGCCTCTGAGCATAGAATGTAGTCCTTTGGGCCCAGACTTTTCATCTTCTGGTATAAAAAGTAATTGTAAGGTCCCCACACCATGCATGTATATTGTAATGAGAATCAGATAAGATAGACTGTAAAATTGGTGAGAGAGTAGCATTATAAGACACAGGATCTTAGCTATTTCAATTCACAAACAAACAAAACATTGGAATATTTTATTCTCCCATAGTTTCACAACAAAGTCAGAGAAAACAGTCATTTTAAAAGTGAGGTCTTGACAAAGAAACATTTAACTATCAGACAGGGTTTCATTTCAGCTGCTTTTGGAAAAGCTACAGCCATTTAAAAAAATACACTTAACTCAATAAGCTGTCTTTAAATATAACATATTTAATAGTCCACAAGAATAATTTGTTGAATTTTAAAGAGGATGAAGGGAGATGTGTTTGTTAATTCATATCATTTATTGTAAGTTCATGAACACTTCCTATAAATTGCCTAAATTATTTAGAGCACACCTCTGTGCCCATTGACTTTTAACCCTCTTTTGGACCATGTCGAACTCTCTACTGAGATTGGGCAAAGTAGAATCTAGCAGGCTGCCAATCTGGGCAAATTGGCTTCAGGCTTCATCTGGATAGAAACATCCCAAATCATCACATCCACAGCTTGCAATTATGGGTTTTACATTAAAGTTCACTGAGCATCACAGATAAGCTCTCTTGATTAAGATCATTAAGGAATTCTTTATCTTTAGTTCAGTGGCATCTTGCCTACAGATTTATTAGGCTGCATTTTTTGGTACACTGCCTATTTCAGGGAGAAAATATTCCCCTACTATATACAGGCAGGAGAAGATTAAGCACAACTGCCAACTGCACATAAGGAGGAGGATGTGTTCTTCTAAATGAAAGGCATCTGATAGCCAGCAATAAGAAGAAAACAGAAAATCCTGTATTGAGTTGGGCCAGATGTTAATGCTTGGTTTACATGCAAAGGTACCAAAAATGTAGATGACTTATTGAGTATATTATAAATGAGGAACTATCTAACCTTCAAGGCCTATATTTTTCCTATTTTCCCACAAGATCCATACTTCTTTTCCCAAGCATTCTCTCCCATTCACAACTTGATGATGAATGACAAGGAGGTTTTTTTTTTAATTAATATTGGTTTATAGAAGATATTTAACTGGGGGAAAGGGTTAAACATCAGTTGTACACCTTTGGATAGGTAAGATACTCAGACATCCAAGATAAATGTCATCATAAAAACCAACCGTATGGTTCAACCAAGAAGTTGTTTACTGAAAATCTATTGCTATTATAAAAAATAATGTAAACGTTACATTGGATTCTGTAGGCCATGGGCACCAAAACCAACTCCTAATTCTTATAAACAGTGAATTTTTAATGAAAAGTTATCTGAGAAATGACAGTAAAAGTCAGAAATGCAGGAAGTTTGATAACAGTCAAATAAGTGGATGATAAATTGATGAAACAGAGGTGTCGAGATGTAGCAAATTCAGAGAGCTGATTTGGGAAGCAAGTGATAGAAATGCAAGGTGGCAATTAGCTGGATTCACGGCTATGGGAGGAAACACCATGGAAATTCGATGACATTCATAGTAATGTTGCTGAATACAGCCTTCATCATTTCTTTCCATTGGAGAAAGTCTAATGCAGTTTAAAGCATTTATGGTCACATTCTTCTTTGTCCT
>NW_022196911.1:33640615-33670794 GCF_008632895.1 Mastomys coucha | reverse complement strand
GGAAATAATACTGAATGTGTTAGGAATCCACTTTCAGACATAGAGATTACTACAAAGCCATTTCCCACCAACCTCAGGTGCTTTTGGTTTTGATTTGGTTTTACTGGTTTAATTGTTGTTTTCTAATTTAAAATTATTTGAGTAAATTACATGAGTTAGAAAAATCAAGCAGTTTTTGCGGAACACAGTAAAATTAATGATATGTTTACTTCTTTTGTATGTTTTTCATCCTGTTTACAATTTTCTTATAGTAAATGAAATGATATGATCATAAGAAAATTCAAATGTAATGGCCCATTGCAGTAGAAACAGATACAGTATTTAAGGGCATATAGTTACTAGATTTGAATTTTACTATTATACATACATTATATGCTTATTGTAGAAAAATATATAACAAATCTAAATAAAAATTAGACTTATTTTATTAAATTCTATAAGTCAAAACATGATCAATTATATTTTATTGTATATTTCAACACTCATGTCCCTCTCTAATGAATATACATATATATTCACTAAAGAGCAGATATGATTTTGCACAAATCTAATAATTCATATTAGATACTTCATTAGAAACATTTTGTCCTTTGGTAGGAGCAGAGACTTTGGAAACCATGAGAAGTAGGTAGGCCCATTAGGATATTATAAATTACCCCCAACTCAGGTTGGCTAGAAAGCACATGGTGACATCATGTTCAGCAGTGCTTGTGTGTCTCAGTGATAACTGTGTCTGCACTGTATTTAGCACTACTGCTAAGAAAGCTCCTTGCAGTCACAAATAATCAATTCTAAACCTTGCAAATGATGTTATTAGTCTCACTATTATAAGCTTTGGTTCAATTTTTTAAAGAAATGTTAATAGGCTGATTGCAATGGTCATACTCTTAAAATGATCCAGTGTCATTGTGGTAGCAGGACAGTAGTCAGCACAACACATTTTCTTAATGGGAAAATTACAGACATATATTACTTTGCTCCTCTAAATTATTCTTCCCTTATAACCAATTTCCCCTCCATATGGAAACAATGTGATGCAATACTGTGGTAGACACATTAAGAGTAGACATATTGTATCTTACAGGAGTATGTCTTGATTATCTAGTAGTATATTTTCAGCATATTTTATATGTAATATAATATTTATGGCATATGTACTATATAGTATAATTATATATTTTTATAATACCTTGAAAATAATGTACAATAAAAATGATAATATCCATATTTATATATTTGATTTTTATGTTTGTAGATTTTTTTTTCTTTTTTTGTGTTTTCCACATTACAGACCTCCTCCCCCGGTCTCCAAGAGGCTGTCCCCATCCCCCACATCTCACCCCAGCAGACCTCCCCACTCCCTGGGGTTTCCAGTCTCTTGAGAATTATGTAATCTGTTTTTTAATGAAGAATGCTTAGGAAAAATGAATTAATTAGCAGCATCCCACTTGAAATTTTCAAGAAACTTTGTCTTGATATATCTCACAACCTTTTATTAAACAGTTACAATTTTGTAGGCCCTCCCCTACAAGGATTAATCTAGTACATTTTAACCTTGTTGTACAATATAGTCACCTGGGGATCTTGCTTTATAGAAAACACACACACACACACAGTACAAACTAATTTTACTGAACTATTTAGGGTCTAATCCTAGGACTGAAAATTTATTCACATTTTCCTGACAATTCTATTGTGTAGTCAAAGTCTTAAATCAATACTTTGCAACTGAACAGCTTATACAAAGATAAAGACAAATTAACCAGTCATCAAATGATATATTCCAGCATAAAAATCTTAATTTAAAATATGTATTACCACTATAGGGTAGGATTGTATTTCACTAACTAAGATCTAAAGATTGTCTTTGCACTGATATGGTATTATGAAAAATAATGGAATACCTAAATGAATAGAAACATAGACCCAAGCACTGTGGTATCTGCTACATCTTGCATCAAGAACCAGATACTGTTATCAAAACACAGGATCCTATGGATTATTCAGTCTTTTCTGGATGCTTTCTTCAGCAGTATGGAGGCGATGGTTACCTAAGAGAAAATGTCTTATCCCTATCTATCTATCTATCTATCTATCTATCTATCTATCTATCTACCTATCTATCCATCTATCTTTCTATCATCTATATACTTATAACTGGAGTGATATTCATTTTATGTAAGGCCCATTTCTCAGAAAGAAACATATGTTTTGTACAGTAAACATGGGTAAGAACCTATGCCCCAGAGTTCACAGGTCCCATAGTTGAACCTACGGATACTATTTCACCTCTAGTGCTCCTATGAATATACCTTTTTTGTTTGTTTTTTTGGTGTTTTAGGGTTTCTGTTACTATGCAGAGACACCAAAACCATGTCAGTTCTATAAAGGAAATAATTTAGTTGGAGCTGGCTTATAGTTTATAGGTTTAGTCCATTTTTGTCTTGATGGAAAGCATGGTATGGCACAGGCAGACATGCATGGCTCTGGAGAAGGAATTAAGATCAGCTGGCAGCACTGGCCTTTTGAGTATCTGAGACCTCTCAAAGCCGGTCCCTAGTGACACAATTCTTCTACTAACCACATTTTTTCCAATACGCTAGTCCCTGTGAGCCTATGGGGTTATATTCATTCATTCATTCATTCATTGTTTCTTTGTTTTATTTTGTTTTGTCACTGAGTAACATCCCTGGTTGTCCTCCAACTCGTAGAAATCCACCTTCCCCTGTCTCCCAAGTGCTGGGATGAAAGGCTACTCTGCTAGCTGTATAAAAAATCTTACCACACCAGTCATTGTTGTAACTCACAGATTTCACAGCTAGTTAAAATTGTTGTTGACATTCTCCCTCAAGAAACTACATATACTCTCTTCAGCAATTGCATCTTACCATTTGTTCTTTTGAGCCATCAGGAACAGTGGCAAGAGCCTGTATTGTTTGAACGTCTATAGGACACATTTAAGTTCCAGGGAGGTGTCACCCACCTATCACAAAGACATTATCCCAAGTGCAGGGTAATCCCAGTTACAGTATTTTATATGAAACATATATGGAGCTTTATATGTAGGTCTGGATGACCTGATTCAGTATAATCTTTTTCTATTTACCTTCAAATTCCACTTCTCTTTATACATAAATACAATTTAGTTGTATATAGTTATCATGTTTCTGTTACCCATTCTTCAGTTTGTGAACAAAAAGAATCCTTTTATGTTTTTTGTAAATGAAGAGTTATGAACATAAATTAACATGTGTTATATGCATGGGTCTATATAAGTGTGGGCACACGTTTCATAGCATTATGTATAGTTTAGAAATATAACTTGCTAGAGTCAACTCACTCTTCCTACCACAGGGTCCTTGAGAGCAAACTTAGGTTACCATAAATAGAAGGTATTTTGAGTATCTTTAAGTAGTAATTGATGTCAACAGCTCCTCTCTCTCTCTCTCTCTCTCTCTCTCTCTCTCTCTCTCTCTCTCTCTCTCTCTCTCTCTCTCAGCACATTACTATGTATGTGCTCTCTTTGCCTTTTGTGTTTCTTGCTGTGAAACCAATCAGTGCTCTTTAATGCCGCTTTGTTTTTGCCTGATTTTAACAATGACCATGTCTGCACAAATTTCTGATTTCTGCAACCAGGAAGGTGTGATAGTAACTATTGACTTGAGCCCAGTTTATTTTGCAAAATTTCTATACTGCCTAAAACAGCTGCACACAAGGAAATGGCCATTTCAAAATATTACCTGAGAATGAGAACTCCTTGTCTGACCTCAGCCTTTCCACGTATTTTTTTCTCTTTTAGTTTTCTCTTTATTTGAGAGTACTCTTGACCATGCAAGGGATTATTTCAGCTTATCTTCTCTAAACTAAGATGTTAAGAGACATCACATAGCCATTAGATGGCAAAGCTGGCCATCTGATGCTAGACTCCTTTATGAAGTCTTTTGGGTGAGTTGGGCTGAGACTGGGAATAAGATGACAAAACTTCAGGGTCAGAAAAATAAGCAAGAAGGAAGAATATGGAAAGAAGAATACACACTTCCTAAATGAAACTATTCTAAAACAGCAAACAGGTTCCCATCCTCTGGGGCATAACACTTAGCACATCTCTAAGAAGAACAAACTACTAGGATTGTCGAAGATGTAAAGTAGCAAGGTCATTCGACATGACCACTCTAAAGCAATCATAACACTTAAACTATACAACATGCTGCTGTAAAACACAGCCAGCATTCGACCACACAGCCAAGTATCCTCCGTGGACTAATTATTTTTAAAAGTTAGACAGAAGGCCGTTAGAGTTTTAGGCACCCTTGTCAAGTTAGGAGTGGATAAAAGCACGTTTCTGCCAAGCATGTGCTTAAAGGAATATGGTATTCTATGCCTTTTATTTTTCCTGGACTAAGAATGTTTTCATCATATGAGCAACCAATAAGCTGGGCAGAACAATATTTTGCAGTACTGGATGAGAGAAGTATATGGTAATGGATGATACTGTAAATACTAAAGGATATATAAATGTACTTCCTTATCCAAGTAACTCTTCTAAAAGAGGTGACAGAGTTAAACACTCTTAGATGAAGCCACCAAGTACAATATAATTTCTGTAAGCAGAAATTGAGTTCCCAAAAGATGAGACTGTTAGTGAATCTGAAGGATCTCCTAGTTGGAATACTGAAAGGTCACCAGATAATGTCACAAATTACCTAAAGCTATAGGAAATTTAGGAAAATTAAAGGAACAAGAACAAAGAAGTAAGAGTAAACAAAACCCTGGTCACAAGTCAGAGAATCTTCAGACATGACTGGAAGATCATGTTGATATTGAATTTAGCCTCTCTTGCTTACAGGTGATGAACTTGGATGACATTCACAACTCTTCTTCCTCTGGATTCCTAAGAGATAATATTACCCCTACAGCCTATGAATGGAAGTTACTGGCTGTGTTCAATAGCAATTTGCTATATGGAAGTAATTGCTATTGAGTTCATTAACCTACAACCTTTACATACATACTACATTAGTATTTTCTTGTGAGTCTTGCCTCAACATTCTTTAAAATATACTTATTATTCATAAAAATATCATTTTTAGTGTAAGCAATAGCTATATACAAACCACTCAAACAATACACCTTATAAGAAAATAAAGAAAGAAAGAAAGAAAGAAAGAGAGAAAGAAAGAAAGGAAGGAAGAAAGAAAGGAAGAAAGAAAGGAAGAAAGAGAGAGAAAAAGAAAAAGAAAGAATGATAGAAAAAATGAAAGAAAGAAAAAGCCATAGACTGGCAAACTCTTGTATTTGTCCACAAGACAATGTTCTTCTTTATGAGTTATTATATATATTTTTGTTGAAATGGAATTCTTTATACATAGTTTTTTAAAACTGTATACACACAGCAACCAGCCATTGCTCCCGCCACTTATATACAAAAGAACTCAAAAATACACAATGGCTATTTCTTTTCCTCTGTCACATATAGGTTTTGAAGACTTCACAATTTATTGGTGGTCAGGTAGGGAAAGACAGTTTTTCTAAAATGTGAATGTTTCTAAAAAGCCCACTGTCTCCTCTGTCAGAATCAGCTTCAAATCATCTTCCCACTGAGATCATCTCTGTTTGACACATTCCATTCCATAAAAGCTGATCCAAGCTTTAGACACCTGTGGGGTCTTCATAACATGATGTGTAGTAATGAAAAAGTATAAGTATAAGACTAATGCTTAAAGATTTCTTGTCCAAAGAATTATTTCTTATGTTATCTCATTTTATTAGAAATATGTTGATTTTCTTTTTCTTAAGGATGTCTTATTTAATCTATCAATTTTTCAAAACAGTTCCAATAAGGAGTAGGTAAAGTTAATATGGATGTTCATAATTATAGTACTCCAATATCATAATAAAATATAATATTTGAGGACCAGTGCTAAGTGGTATTTATTTAGATGCTTAATGACTCTTTAGGACACTTTTTATCTTCAAATATGTTTAAGATCAGTCACCTTGAGATTAAATTAAAAAAAAAAGTTTCCCTATAATGAAGCCAGGGTGGTGGCTCAGTTTTTAATAGCACTTAGCATGCAAACAAGAATATCAGGATTTGGATCCCAGAACTCACATAAAAGCTGGGCCTGATTATGACCACACCTGTACCAGCAGGACATAGAGCACAGAGACAGAAGGAATTCGTGGATTTCTTGACAGCAGCACAATCAGACACCTTATTTCAAGGGAGAAAGGATGATACACGAAGACACCTGATATCCTCCACTAACTTCTTCAATAGTCACACAAACACCCATATATTTCACACTGGTACATATAGACACACACACACACACACACACACGCACGCACACACACACACACACACCAAGCAACAGAAAAAGAATATGTAAATAGAATTTGATTATTTAATATATCAGTGAAGCTAGTAAAGAGTATCAATTTTAATATGATCACAATTACACATAAAATGAATTAGGTTTGATACTTTCTATTATAACTTCAGTATTTTAATGGGTGAGTTAGAAATTTGAGTCCTTTCAGTTGTTTGAATAGAAGGCATAAAAATTCAGTCACTCACATTATATACTACTAATAATGGCTTGCTTTCACATGACATTACCTAGTAGCTGGGATTTTCATGTTAACCTCAGGCTGGAGTCTTGATATGCATGTGTGTTTTCTCTGAAATAATCAATATTGCAGAATAAGGATCATATGGTCTGTGGTTGAGCAATGATCTCCCTAAATCTCAAAACTGCTTGCTAATTATCTCCTTTTGCATTTATAAGTCATAATTTTTCAGGTTATTCATTTCTTTTTAATTCCACACAACTTTCTCATATTTTTATAATTGTATAATTTTTCTGTTATTGATTTACAAATTATTCAGAAACTCATATTCCCTTATTATTTATGACTCCAGGTTTTCCTGTTTGATGTTGATATGGCTACGTTGATCTTAGCAATTTACTTTTGTGGCCCTGGATATATTTATCATTTTGAGCCATAGCAATTGTTTTTTGAAAAATCTCAAACATTGGCATCATTTGGAAGTGTTGTGCTTATTGGTAGTTTTGATATATATAAATATATAATCTCCAATATATTTACTCACATACTGTGAAATTGATCCCCTGATGTTTTTTGCTTTTATTTCCCCCTCTACTAACCAACCTGTTTCTTAACTATTACAGCCCCTTAGTGTATTTCAATTCCTTCCAGGTTTGTTTCTCTACCTGTCATTTTCTTTACTGTCTATGCACTTTTTATCTCATTTATTTTTGCTGGAATTTAGATCTTCATGTTAGCCTTAGGCTGGCTCAATTATGCATGAGTAAATTTTCTTCTACACAGTCCAAAATTCTATGTCACATAATTTTAATTAATTAGCTAATTTATTTATATTTTATGTGATCTGTGCAAGTCCCATAGAGCTCAAGTGGAGGTTAGAGGTCAGAGGTCAGCCTTCAGAGGTTAGTGTTTTCCTTCTAGGGTCCAGCTGTGCTGACTGGCGTACCTACCAATGGCTTTGGCCATCTAAGCCATTTCCTGATCACCTAAATCTCATTTTTTTTATGTAATATGAGTTCTAATGTTATTCAATTTCTCACGGCTTCAGAAACAGGCATTTAACTAGTGATGTTCAGTAAATTCAAACACTTATATGGAAGTGTTATAGTAAACATTTCTTTTAAGAAGTCAGTGTTCTACTTCCCTTGGTTAGATACGTACATATTAAATGTGAAAAACTTGATGTTAATTTTCTTAAATGAAGTATTGGACAGTATACTTTTATCGCCTTCCTTCCTTCCTCCCTTCCTTCCTTCCTCTGTCCCTCCCTCCCTTTCTTTCTTTCTTTCTTTTTATTTCTTCCTGTCTTTCTTTTCACAAATTTTAAAGGAATAATTATACTGTGATAATCCATATCATTGTTCTCAGAGCTATGAAATTTATTACATTGAGGATGATACTTAGCTGCTTATGGTGGTAGGTACCTATGATATCAATTCTTGGGTGGGTGGATACTGAAAGATACCAAGTTCAAGGCTAGACAAGTTTACTTAGTAAGGTCAAAGTTAATTTGTGCAACATCACAGGTCATGAGCTTTGTCTATAGTTCAGTTGCACAATGTGTTCTGAGCATGTACAAGGCTCTAGGTTTACTCCCTGGTGTCTTAAAAAAACTAAAGAATTATGTGTAACATCTATTTAAAACATTGCCTTAAGAAGTTTTTCTATTTCTATATATGTCACAGTCTTTGTATGATCCCCAGCTTGTGCAGAGGAATGCTGAGTAGATAAGCATTATACTCTAGAACATCTGTTGCTAACAAGCAAAAGATGAGATTCAAATCCAGGAAGACCTGTTGCAGAATCAATACTCCCAATTAATCTACATGCTTCCCTTTCAGGCATGCTAGTCTTTATTGTTAAAACTCAAGAAGTTGATTGATTAAGTATCTTTCATTTTGCTTCATAGCTTTTTGTGCTGATATCTATCATGTGGCGGTCATACCTTTTTTTTTTTGAGACCTAACATTACATTAAAGGGTTTACCTAAGCCATGAGATGTAAACATTTTCTTCTTTAAAATATGTAAATCTATTCAAAATTAAATAAATACTGCAGCAATAAATTTAAATTTAAAAGAATAATGCAGAAACCCACATGAGGGACCAATAATCAGACGAAAATGCAATATATACAAGATAGTTTCATAATGCGATGGGGAAGAAAGATAGTCTTCTGAGACTGACAAACATGACCTTCCAAATACCATCTTCTCTTCATCTATGGTTGAAGCAATATAAATTATTGCAATGCCTTACATACTACAAAGAAATGAACAGATTTAAGTCAAACCAAGAGCAGCATTAGGCTATTCTATATGATTACCATCTAGTCCAGGATTCATTGCCATGTGTCTACTTTGAATTCATCATTTCCTTTCAGATGAACAGGATGAGGCAGTAACATTATAGAATTAAATGTGATGTGTGATAGAAATGGCAGGGTCTAATGGCTAGGCTTTCACATTAAAATATATTTTATAAGTTACATAGTATCTAATCATTGTAGACTTGTAGGGAGCTGTGCTGTAACTGGACTTAATACAAATAAGGATAGTGCCCATGGAAATGGATTAATTTCTAAGCATTGGTTTCTTTATTATGTAAAGAAGGCTTTGGCTATATCATCTTCTAAACATTACCCACAGAGACTGTTGTGTGTGCATGCCCACATATGCTCTTGTGTACACCTATGTGCATAACTGTAGCTGTGTTGATATATAAACATATATGTGTATGTGTGTGTGTAAATATATATATATATATAATTTTGAAATGATAAGTAAGCTGGCTGATATTACAAATTATATGTGAAGATGAAATATTAGTTGCATAACTCCTATAACATACCTTTACACCTATATTTTATATAACTTACAGAGGACATTCTAAATGATTCTTGTGAAACAAGTTAGAGGAATGTGTATAAGAGAAAAAATCTTCCTTGGACAAGGTACTATGCTGCCTTGAATTCCTATGCAGTCTTGACACCGGATCTCCAGGCCACGGCCTCAGATTGGAACTCAAACATGATTTCTGGGTGTCCAGACTATGGAGCCACCCTCCATCTACAGACTTTGCTCACCATTCTAACTGCATGTAACACTGTTTAAGGTAAATTCCTGAATTACACGCACCAATGCACTGTTGATTTCGTGGCTCTGCAGAGTTCTGTCAACAGAATGCTAACACAGCTGGTATGGGAGAGAAAGAAAGAGAATGCCATGATAAGGCATTTTCTCACTGAGATTTCTTAAGATGTGGCCAGTTCTAGGTCAGGGAAACATGACTATGAAAGTTAGCTTCAGCCAGAATTTTTACTATCTAAACATTAAAATGCCCCCAATTAAACTGTCAATTATGGCAAAATCTAAAAAGCAAAAAGTGATTGCTAATTTTTAAGTCTAGTTGGCTAAGTCATAGTCCTGGATATGTGGTCAAACATCATTTTGAATGTGCTTTTGTAATGTTCTTTCTTGTAGTAAATATTTAATCTCAATCGGGGACTTCTATCCTGTCTGATCAATTAGTTCCCAGTTAAAAGACACACAATCTTTATATTTATAATAAGCCTTTAATGTGCTACAACTGGGCAGATATATACCCTCTATATCATTGTGTCTACTTCCCTCCCAATAACTCAGAGATATGACTAGCCATGTTCTGCCTGGGCCACTCCTGCTCCAAATGGCCAACCCTCATGGACATTCTTTCTTCATTCTCCTGCCCCACCTCACCTTCTCCTCTCTCCATCTTTTCCCATTCCTACTATTGGTCCTTCTCAGACATTGACCCAGGACCCGAAATTCCATCTACCTCTCTTCTGACCAACTATACATTGTTGACATTTTTATTCAACCAATAGTTTTAAATTTACAAGCAAGGTCACACAGCAGAACTTTGTGTATATGCAGATTCTCTAGTCCCTGGGAGCAACTAGGCCATGGGGGCCAATATTTAGCATTATAGACCAAACCTTTACAGATCTTAGATAAGATATACATGTTTCCTTTGCTTTAGAGATTTTAATATTATTACATAATTTCTTATATTTCTCCCTTTCCTCCAATTCTTCCCTCCACATCCTCCAATGTGGTTTACTTATAGTAAAGGAGATTGCTCTCTATTAGGTGAGTTAGGCTTCTGAAACTAGTTAGAGGCACCAGTACAAGAGAATACTCATTTTATGAGCAAGCAAGAAGTGTGTGTTATGTAAAATTGGGTTTGAACTCTCACGGTCTGTCCCCTCTGTCTCCAGGCTAGTGGCCTCAGATTTGAACTGTAACAATGTCTTCGGTATCCGGACTGTGAAAACCATTTGCATCTTTAAGTTAGGATGTGTTTGCCCTTATAACTGAGTCAATTCTTTAAGCTAATTTTTTTTCCTTTTTAATTGAATATTTTCCTTATTTACATTTGAAATGTTATCCCTTTTCCTGGTTTCCCTCCCCTCCTGGGATCACTCTATACCATCCTCCCTCCCCCTGCTTCTATGAGGGTGTTCTTCCACGCACCACCCCCTACTTTCTCCTCCCTGCCCTTGATTCCCCTACACTGGGGCATCTATCAAGCCTTCATAGGACCAAGGATCTGTCCTCCCATTGATGCATGACAAGGCTGTCCTCTACTACATATGTAGTTGGAGCCATGTGTACAACTTTGTTGATGGCTTAGTCCTTGAGCTCTCTCCATCTCTCTCAGTCTTTGCTGCCTACCCCCTCTGTGTCTCCATGTCTCTGTCTCTGTTTGTCTGTCTATCTGTCTGTCTGTCTGTCTGTCTGTCTGTCTGTCTCTCTCTCTCTCTCTCTCTCTCTCTCACACACACACACACACACACACACACACACACACACACACACGCACAGAAACACACACACAGAAACACACACACACATACATGTAAGGGCAGAATATTTTAATTGCCCTGGCTGATGGAAAAATAAACCTGTTTTTGTTTTCTAGACCTTAAAATGTCTAACCCATTTAATAACCTAGTTGCAAGCTGATACATTTCCCTTCCACTCTGAGCATCAGAGGAGAGCTAATAAAAACTGAAATAAACCCAGAACATTTTCTCGTGGTATGACTTTTGCTCCCTAGCAGATTCCTTTTATTTTGTCTCATCTTTCCTATCCCTGTATGCCTTAAAGTTTCTTCTGTTTTGAGTATGATAGAGTTGATTTGTTCAATCCTGCTATAGGATCTGTGTTGTATTATTATCTAGGAATTGTTTTATGTCAAGCTAAACTAGCATAAGCTTGTTGACAGATGAATAGCCCCAACCAATGAAATGAAGTTTGCTGTCTTTAAACTGAATCTTGCATGTAATAGCCCATTTTCAATAAACTGATTTCTGAATCTCCTTTTAGGAGAGCTGAAGTGCTCTGCACTGTACTTGCCATCACCAACGGTCCAAACATTATGAACATAAATCACCTTGGATTCCAATCACTAGGCTCTCACACTAGTGATCTTTATATTTCAATACCTCCTCTCTAATGACATGAATACTTTATATATGCAAATCTGTAAGGTGTTTATATACATTTGATGCTGGCCTAAAATAGCTTTGATTCTTTCCTTTCATCTTGTTGTCTAAAGGAAAGTAGAAAGGAATCATTAACAATAATTTAAAGATGTGAATTTAACAGTACACTTTGACTTTTAGTAAATGGGAGTTTCTTTTTTATATCAAACAATAAATTATAAATCTTTTTCATAGTCTGATTAAAACTTTTCTTTTCTTTCTCCTTAAACTCCCTACTCTCTATGTGAATGCACCATGGTAGGGGACAATGTAATCATCATTACATGGGTTTCTTGTCCAAACACCCTGCAACCTCTGTCCTCTATACTGTTAAGTGAGATAATGCATTGGGTTGGACCCAAAGGAAGAAGAGTAAAAATGATGTAAAGCATCTCTACATGCAGACTGTCCACATGAGCCAAGTAGTATCTCTGTCACATTCTTCATTTGCTTATAGACCTAAGCTGCTAGATATAGAGTCCAAAGAAAGATTCCAGATTTCTTAGGTAGTTATAGGTGAAGTTCTCACATGGAATGTATTTTGTGTGGTACAGTGTAAGTTTCCACAGATTAGAGGAGAAATTTCTAGAGAATCCTCCTTAGAGTATAACAGTAAAAAGAAATAAGTGTTCTAAAAATCAGCCTTTAGACTTATTATGCATATTTATATGATGTCCTTGGTTTTAATCGCAGTTTCAAATACTAATTTCAAATTTTCAATTGTATTTCTAATTCTAAAATATTTTCTCATAAAATATCTGAACGGAATGAACAAATTTCATTTTTAAGACCTGATTTAAATACTCCTTTTTTTCCCCTCATACCTCAATAAGGATTTAACTTTTTCCCTCAGAACATACTAGTTATCTAACATCATGCATTATGTTCTAGTATGCTTAACTCTATTATAACTGATAAATTCTTCCATTTCCCCTGTTAATATAATCAATGGCATGTACCATGTACATAACAAAAGTGATATATAACAGAGTTCCTTAAGCTCAAATCTATCCAAAATTATATTTCTTTTTTGTCTCTTCTTACTATGCTAGTTAATCATAGTGCATATTACAATTGCTTAGCTATAACTACATACTAAATAATAATATCGTATACATGTATATGTAGTGGTGTTTAATTTAATACATTTATATAAAAATAATACAAGCTGATTATTTTTAAAATTGAAAATACCATTAACTTTTAGTGAAGTAATTCTGAGTTGTATCTTCTAAGTGTTCACTGTTGTGATGTACGCTCAGGTGAATGTTCAGTGGAAGTTAAGAATTCCTTACATTTTAGAAGCCATTAACATTTTGAAATTGCAGAATCCTGAGGTCAGCAGTAAGCAGGCTAAATGGTCCCCATGAGGAAGTCAGCACATGTCCCCAAAAGTAAATTTCTTATCCCCTTATCACAAGAAGCAGCCTATTAAGTAGTTGTGGTAGTAAATTTTAAATTCCCCTGAAGAAAAGGTCGACAAAATTGAATTATGAAGAAGAGGAAAGAAGATTAAATTACCAGAATAAGAGCAAAGTCTTGAGAGTAACTTCATAGCAAGCTTCAGGCCCAGGAAGTTTTATTAAGTAGGGAACGAGGGGGGATACAATAAGATACCATTGCTGAATTTGCAAATGTTTGGGGTTATCTGTGTGTAATGTCAGAAGAGTGTAAAAGAGGATAGAGGGAATTTGTACAATTTTGATATCAGGGAGTTTAAGTGCAGCATATCCCTAGTACTAGAGTCACGTGACAATGGAAGCCACCTCTCCTCTCTGAAATGAGAAAACTGAATCGCAGAGAGTTTAGTTAAAGGCATTGAGGACATCACTTCAGACTTCAGAGGATGAAATATTTATAGATTCTACACAAACATAAACTCTTAATATTGCAACCCTCTGATTTTTTGTAACAACCTTTTTGTACATTTCTGGTAGGGATGTGATTGTTGCATGGCTTTTTGCCATTTACAATTAAGTAGTATATATTCAATAAGTATCTTTATTTGGACACAATGCTCAAGTTGAGTGATGAGATCAAGTTGCACCTTTTCTGCCCATCTGTCCAACACTTATCATTGTACCTATTGTAGAAAGACCATAGTAAGGTAAATACTTGGCATTTTCCACAAGTCAAGTTTCCTAAGTTCCTAAGTTTCACATCCAACCTCCCTAAGCTGAGCATAGGATGACCATTTCCAATGTTTCTTCCATCATACCTACACAATTTTTTCCCTTTCCATCTGAGAGTGATTAATTCAACTGGGAACCAACAGAGCCTTACAACTAGAGTCATAGATTCACATCATTCCGTTCTTTAAATATTGACAAAATAGAATGTTGATAGTATTATCAAAAGGATTACTATTCTCAATGAAGTCATAATATTCATATATCAACAACTCCTACATGTCATCTCCACATTGAAAATGTGATATGAGGTAAAAATGTAAAAACACAGATTTAAAAATTTGTTCAACTTTCTCTCGAATTAGTTACTGAGGAATGTTGCAATCAGACTATTTCTTAGTATAAATTATTCCATATTTTGTGATCAATGATTCTCAGGCTGTATACCTTACCCAGAATGACAGTAGATTTCATAGCACTATTTGTCTTCGTTTTGAGTGAAAATATCCAGGATAAAGAATACTACACCTCATTATATACATGTGTAATACTCCCTGTTCAATACTCAATGGGGAGCACAGACAGATAAATACTGTATATATTAAGCTAAAAGAGTACCATTAGAAAAACATACCAGAGTATACAAAATATATTGGGAAAATATAAACACACAAACCTATTAAGGTTATAATAGAAACTGGGTTTGAGAGTTTACTTAACAGACCAGAATGTCAAAGAATACAAGCCCATGATTTGGAGTGCAAAAAGAGTGATGTTAATCTAGCATTATGATGTCCAAGGACACTCAGTCAGTCATTTGAGTATCATTATAACTGCCAATGATTGACAAAGAACTAGACTATCAAACATCCAGTTTTCTTTGGTGGTGTTGTTTCATTCCTTTTAATTTTAAACAGAGATTTACTTTGGAGAAAATACAAAGGATGATATTATAAATGTTAAAGGTATATCCTAGATCACTGATAGCCAAAAAATCTAGATGAGTCTACAAAGGTGATGGGTATGTGGATAGAAGAGAAATGAGGTTGAAGGTCAGGATCGAGAGTCATGAAGGTTTACAGGATGTGCAATGGAAAAGAGGCATCAATGGACTGCAAAAAAGTCATTTATGGCAGCAATGCCAATGGGAATGCTTTCCTAGAAGATGTAAGATAGAGAGTGGCAGCCCTGTTACATTTCAGTACGACTTTATATTTACTTTACATCATCTTTAATTTGAGCAATGACTTCCAAATCATCCCCCTCATGCTTTTTGAAAGAATTCTTGTTTCTACTAAGACTTGAAAATGTTGAAAGTCAAATCACCTGTCAAGGAATGGGTAACCTATCTTTAAAACAGACTTCACTAGTAATTTCATTAATTATATCAATGAACTTCCTACACGTCTAATGAAATTATCACTGACTTCTTTTAAACTTCATTGGAGAGTTGTGTCAGACACAGGAATTCAAGCAAAGTCCAAATCCCACACAAGAGAGAACAGTATTCCTTTAGACATTGAAAGATGCTAAATCTCACCCCATCTCCCACTCCGAAATGGAGAATAATTGAAATCTTCATGCTCATGAAGGGAGGTGAGCAGACTTTCAGAACTGAAAATAAATTGCCAGTCCTCATCTTCACCCCTCTTAGTTGTAATTAGTGTAAGATTGTGTAGTGAGAGGTGGAGAAGCAGAGAGGTGGATTTCTCTTAACCTGTTCACCCAGTCAATCACCTGATTTTTACTTAGTTTGTAGTTCACCTTCAACCTTTTTGGCTCCTTGCAGGTAACATTCCTCATGTAGACATCAGAAGCAGTGCTTTCCCACACTTAGACCTGACTTACTTTCCCCCTATTACTCTTTCTCTTTTATCATGAGTATATCCATTAGCATCATGCTAAAAAAGCACTGGGTTGTTTTTCAGAGATAAGAAGTCCCCTGTATCAAAGTAATTTAGTTATGTAAGAGGAGGGTTTGAAAGCTTACATCAGGGCTAGCATTGTTGACCTGCTCAACAGTGACATTGACCATGACATACATACACTGTCTCTGGTGGTGATGATAGCTCAGCACGGTGCATTAGAAAGAATGCCTAAAAGTCTTTCAAGTCAGACAGTATCTAAAAAACAAGGAAGATTCTGGATAACAGAAATAATGGAGCCATGTCCCTGTGTAGACTAAAGAAGAAAGGAGTTCTCCAAAGGTGGGAGGGGATCCTAAGTAGGAATGACCATGACTTGCTTCACTATGCTTAGTGAAGCATAGCCTATATTCTATGAAAACCATGCACATGTCCTTTTTTATCTATAATTGCACCAGTAGTGTAGGAATGGAAAGCACAATAAGATAGAATTGTTTATGTCCTGAGCCTCAGGATCTAAACTGTGGGGATTACAAGTATATGCCATCATTCCCAGATTCATTCTGAAGATATTTTTCTATATTTATTTCATGTTCTTGGATGCCCTGAAATATTAGTACTCCTTGGGATTTTTGTTTGTGACTGTACTTAAGAAGTCCTGCTTTGATACAATCCATACTCCAATAAGAGCTGCTAGGAGACTGGCTCTATGCATCCCAGATTAATGTGAGATCCCCATCTTACTTGAATTGATGATTAAATTGGAAGTTACTTCTTCTCCTGCTCCAGTGCACATACTCTGAGCACACTACACTGTCAGTAATCTCTTTGATTGATTAGCACAAGGGTTATGTGCAAATTCTTAAAGTTAGCTCTGGGATTATCTTCCTGAAGTTTGCTTAAGCTTGATTTTTCCATCACTCACCCAAGAGATTGATACTTGGCTCCATTCATTTCTTCCCTCAAGAGGTTTTCTCTTTGTGAACTGTGTTTCAGAGATATTTCTGGTCATCTCATAGGTATAAGGAAATTTTGTTCTCTCATTATCGTACACTAATATTTTATTATTATATTTCCATCTCCCAATTTGTTTACTTTTTTCCTATTAGGCTTTCCTGGACTTCAATCTTCTGTAAGAAAAGAGCTTTTTAAACTATTCTGGAAAGTATCATTTGGATTTTACCCTCTAATTCCCTTTTATATTATGAAATCAGTAACTTTGTAAGATACTATTTTGTTTTGGAATAAATAGAATTAATATTTACATTTAATATTAATTTCAAAATGCTTGTCATAAAACTAGTATTCCCCTGTCTACTTTATTCTAACCCCACCTACCTCTAGTTTTGTCAGGATTGAATTAATTGTTGTTTATCATTTACATATTTTCACAAATATGTAAATAAGCACTATAATTTGTTTTCCCATAAATATAATTAAAATACTATTTAAAAACACTTAATTTTCCAAATTATATATATATGTATATATATATAATATATATACCATTTTATATATATTTATATATATCATTATATATACATGATTATTATTGTTATATAATGATATATATAAATATATATAAAATGGTATATATATTTTATATATATATCATTATAAGTATCACCTCCATATTATTTAGGGATAAAGAAGTTTGAAAATTGCTAACACAGTCAACAGCTAATGGAAGAGATGGAGAAGGAGAAAGAATATGACAAAAATATATGGTATGAAAAATTTGAAAATCATCTTAAAATCATTTAAAATCTTTTCTGTTGTTTCCATGATAGCTGTTGTCTCGTGCCATTTAAATTGAAAAGCAGATTACTACAAAAGGAAAACTATTTTTGTCATGAATCAAATGTTGTAGCACTAGGCTTATGGTAACAAATACTTGCTGCCTTTGTACAGGAAAGAGTTTGGATCCCAGGAGCCAGGTCATAAAGTTGACATCTGCTTGTATACCCAGATCCAAAGGATCAAGCCCCAGCTCGTTATTTGGCCTAATGTGCATACATATAATTAAAAATCAATATATCTAACAATGTAAGCATTGTGATTATTGTAAGACCTAGGAAAGGAAAACATACTCAAGTCGATGTCAACCTGGGTATCGCAGTTTCTATCTGTGTTTTATCCTATCTTCCCTTTCAGCACATCATTGAACTCAATCAATAGGCTTCTGCCTTTCCAAACTCAGTTCTCAGTTCTCAGATTCTCCATCTTTTCACAAACCAGAAAACACACAGCAGTCATGAAACTCCAGGAGTCTCTTTCACCTTCCTGCTTATTGTAATATAAGATAACAGTGGTTTTGTTTGTGTTTTTTGGTTGCTTGTTTTGTTTTTTGTTTTTTTTGTATTTGTTTGTTGTGGGGTTTTGTTTTGTTTTGTTGCAGCTTGGTTTTTAGAGGTTTGTGTGGCGAAAATTACAAACCCAGAAGGCACAAGATCATCATTTTGCATCACAAAATATGGGAAGTGGCTGAGGTAAGGAATATAAGTTGAGGAAATGGTGGGAACAAAGTAAAGGCATGAAGAAACTGTATTTTGTAAGAGTCAAAGAAGGGGAACCTGATTTGACACATGTGGCCAAATATTTAGGTGCTCTGGTTTGGTGACTAAATGACTTGAAAGCTCAGAAAGGTTCAGAAAAACAAACAAACAAACAAGCAACAACATCAACAAAACAAATAACCAAGATTATTTGCTTCTCTTCAAATCACTCCGAATTTCTTTGCAGTGCAGATGGTTGGATATGATTTTTGTAATGTCTTTTATTTTGTTTTATGTGCATTGGTATTTTAACTGCATGTATGTCTATGTGAAAGTGTCAATTGCCCTGGAACTGGAGTTATAGACAATTGTGAGCTGCCATATGGGTGTGGACAAAAAGCTGACAGTGCTTTTAAATGCTGAGCCATCTCTCCAACCCCTCAAAAAATTTTTAAATGAAACTGTTAAAATTTCATTCATATTCTTAAGAACTGAAAAATGAAAACAAAGAAACAAAGAAAGTAACAAAGGGAGAGAGAAAAGTAAAAAAAGGAAGGAAGGAAGATAAGAAAGAGATTTTGTTCTATAATATAGTAAGAAATCATGCTCATCTGGCAAAGGTGGGGCAATAGATTCTCTTCTAATGTTCATGATCATACTTGCTCAGAAAGGTTAGATACTTTTCTCGTGGCAGGCATGACTTCCCTTTTGTTGAGTGGACTGTGAGTCCAATTAGACATCTGTTGTTTACCAGAAACATGTCAGTGCCACCTACTACACATAGATATTTTGACATGCAGGCCATTGTTGTCCACAGGTATCACAGTTGGCTAGGACTATTTATTAGTTTCTTCCCTTGGCATTTTGCATAGTATTTTCTGGAACCTTGGAAGCTGAATGTAGGTTACATCCTGGAAGGTCAGTATTCCAAGTTCTGTGTTCTAAGTGTGCAGAGAGTTCAGCAACACAGGCTAATTACCTTTAATTGGTGTAGAAGAAAGACTATTTCAAGATAAGTACAAATTAAGGCAATTGATTACAGCTAACCCAGCATTGAAAAAAAAAAAAGTTTAATGACTACTATAAATGGGTGAAGGCAAAAGACAGTCTCCTTTTTGAAAACGTAGGAAATAACACATTGTATTATAGGAGTAACATGGGAGGTTTGGGCAATAATCTATTGTATCTAATACAACAAACAAGCAAAATCTAGTGCTAGCCCTGCAAGAAAAAAACTACCAATAATCAACCAAAGTTAAACTCTAAGAACCACAGGAAACAGAAAATACCTCTCGATAATAAATGGAAGCATGCATGACTTCAACCAACAAATTAAAAGATGAAGACTAACTGAAAGAATTAAAAATTAAAATCCAAACCTTCTTGTCAATAAATAGACCAGTGATCTATGTAGACTTTTTTTTTTTTTCTGAAACAGTGTTTCTCTATGTATCCATGAATGGCCTAGTACTCTCTCTGTAGACCAGGATGGTCTCAAACTCACAGAGATCCACCTACTCCTCTCTCCAAAGTGCTGGGAATAAAGGCATGTACCATTACTACCTGGTTTTAAACACATAATTCTTTGAAGAAAAATACAAATGACTCTCTAAAATTGTAAAGTATTGAAGATCACTAGGCATCAGGGAAGATACAAATATAAAAGTGATAGCCCATCTCTTTAGAATTAGAATTGTTAATATCAAAGAAAAGAAAAAAGAAAACAAATGCAAGTTATGATCAAGGGCAAAGCAAACAAAGCAGTTATTCAGTTTTGTGGGAGGATAAATTGATGCAGCCAGTACGGAAATTCATATGGCAGAAAAGAAAGGAAGAAAAGAAAGGAAGAAAGAAAGAAAGAAAGGAAGAAAGAAAGAAAGGAGGAAGGAAGGAAGGAAGGAGGGAAGAAAGGAAGGAAGGAAGAAAAAAGAAAAAAGAAAGAAAGAGAGAGAGACAGAGAGAGAAAGAAAGAACATGAAAGGAAGAGAAAAAGAAAGGAAGGAGGAAAGAGGAAGAAAGAAAAGAAATTTCTTGGAGCTCACACACCTTTAATGATCATATGTACAAGTCAATATAGGAAGGGGGAAGCTTGATCTATAATGCTTTTGCATATACAGCTATATCATCTTTACCATTTGAAGGTTGTGAATGGAGGTATGATGAGATATGCCAGGCAAGGCATCAGGGTATCTCAAACCTTTTCCTTTTCCTTCTCTAACAGTTTTGAGGAAGGCCATAACCAGGCTTCCAAGGCTGTCATTCAGATCTTTCTTTGTGTGAGAAGCTTCTGAAAAGAGTATTCCAAATGATAGAGGACTTTGTTGCACTCCTCCACAGCTTCAATATCCACTATTCTGTGGAGGATTAACTAGAGTAAGCCCCCTGCAGTCATTGGTTATGAATCATAAATGTGGAACAATTATGGTTCTTGAAGTACAGAACTCATTTTTAACAGTGATTTGTGGAGCCTAATTTATTGAGAATGAGCTGAAAACAGACAGATTTGTTAGCTGTTTGAGTCATGCTGGTCATATTCTTTGTGTGTTTGGGCAATAGGTTTTCTTAATCCAAGGAACTAGCACACATAGTTTCTTTTAAACCACATTTGATAAGGAAGGAGATGAGTGGTATGGAAAGGTTTGTGGAAAAAATAGAACCAAAGCTGAAACGGAAGGAGTGGGTACATATTAAATAATATTTAATGATCAATAAAATGTTCCTGTGGAGATTCCAAGGGAGGCGCAGCACTGCCCATGGAAGAAGGAGTACAGGCCAATCATACCTCTGAGAATAGTATAGGTTCTGCTGCTCAGGTCCCTTTGGCTGATAGCCTCATCATTGTTCTTGGGCTTTTGTTGTTTTTAGGAAGCAGAAATGGTAAAGTTTGTTGATACATTTTCAAAGATCATTTCATAGGCTGAGCATTATCACATTTGTAAAAACAGATCCACAAGCAAAACAAGAGAATTTCACCCTATCACAAAGAGAAAGACTTTTTCCAATGGAAAGAGTATTGTAGATATACTAGCAGAAAAAGAATGAAATAAAAGCTTAGGGACTCTGTATCTCAGTCAAGTTTTTATTCACCCATCACAATCAAGGATTTGGATGTGTTACAGTCACATTATCTTTATAAATCTATCTATCTATCTATCTATCTATCTATATATCTATCTATCTATCTATCTATCTATATCCATCCATGCATGTATGCATGGTTTTTTCAAGACTTGATACTTACCTTAACAATTTGACTTCTACTGAAGATTAATTATCCATGCTAAGCACAATCCCCAGGCATCTGGTCAAATACTAATCTAAGGTGTTATTATGAGAGTATAGTAAATCTAATTGAAATTTTAAAATATTTTTGATAGGAAACAATTTTCCTATATAACATAGGTAGGCCTTGTCTAATTAGTTAAAGACATTGAGTTCACAGATACAGTTTTCAAGTTTTTTTTCTTCAAACTCTCACATAGAAATCCATTTATTGTTTTTAATATGTTAACTTACTGTTTCTACTTTCTATAACTATTATTTTACCCTTTGAGGATATAATTACATCTATTATTGAGACTTTAAGCTTCATAGAAGTAAAGATTTCATTTTTCATATTTTTTTCTCAGAATTAAGTATTTTTTCACTCTGACAAACAATAAACACTTCATATATATTCCAGTGAAGGACAGAAAAATCTAACTAATAAGATACTGACTTTTATTTTTCTTTTGATATTTATGTCTTTTAAGATTATAAATTTTGTTTTTAAACAGGAATCTCAAGAGCAAATATATAGCTAGCACTTAATATACACTTTACTACTCTTCGGGATGTATTCATTGTTTATTAGCCTTTGGGAAAATGTCTTAGTGTAAGAGAATATTGAAGGCATAAGGGTACAGGTATTTGCTGAGATGTTCAGAGAACTACATTATTGAAGCATTGACACACACTCATGTTTTGTTCAGAATCCTTAATTTGTTTGCATATTCCATTTTCCTCTACAATTTTACTAGCTGCTTTCAACTTTCTATGTTTTAGAATTGGTCACAAAATAGGCAATGAAGTAATCTTTCTCTTCCTGCAAGGTTTCTTTCTCTTGAGCTAAGAATATACTGATGAAATATAGTGCTCATAGAAGAGAATATTTATATTTCCAGTCATAAGATTTTAAGAAACTAGTATGCCCAATTTTTCTGGGTACCTTGATAAACTCTGAAAAAGAAAAAAATGAATAAAATTTCCTTCTCTTCCCAAGTTACACAGAAACTGGAAGACAGATAGATCTATTGTTTGTTTAAAAATGCTATACAATGAATAGCAATTTTGTGGAATACTTTGTCAACTTGATGGCTTATTGCCTGTATACATATCCATTCAACTATCATTTATTTCATAATAAAATATTCCAGAAAAAATGTTTTTTACATTTCCCAGTTAATATTTCTTTCCCATGACAGAACTGATACTCCAACATATAGTCCTGATTTAGGTTTTCATACTCAGAAATGTTCAAGTAGATCCTTTGACACTCTTTTACAAGTAGTCACCACAGCAATTACTACAGAAGAGGGGATTGTAGGAGCCAGGGAAGAAGACATCATCAATGGAACAGTATTTTTTAGGTGTGATAGCTCAGGTGGACATATGAACTCACAGCAGCTATAACTACATATACAAGATGTGCATAAGATTAAGCAGCTAAAATCCCACCATGGCTAAAGATTGGGCTCATGTAGTTCAACTTCTATCTAGGTGCTACTGACAACTGATGTGTTGTTGAAATTATTTAATCTCCACCCAGGGTTTCTATACCATCTTAGACCATTTAGTTCCTAGATAAAACACACACACACACAACCTTTATATTTACAATAAGCCTTAAACAGCACAAAAGCATGGCAGATGTCTATCCTTTATGATGTTAAAATCTTATTATTGATAAGTCTGAGTTATTACATATTATATTTCATCTGGGCTGCTCTAAACTCCAATTGGCCTGACCTCAGGGCCAGGTTCTCTTGACCCCTAACCCACGGTACCTTCTACTTCTTCTTATACCTTCTTTTCCCTTGTGCTTCTCCTCATCCCCCAAGCCCTGAAAATTTCAATCCCATCTGTGTTGCTTCTACCCAACTATTGGTTGTTGGCATCTTTTTTACCAGTCAGAAATAACTTATTTCCAAGGTCTACAAGGACACTCTTTTCTCTGGGAAAACCAGGCCCTGGGAGTCATATGTAGCATCACAATAGATAACAAAAGACTAAATTTCAACATTAATGGATGCTAGGCAAGGAGTGGTCCATTTATATCAGGGATGAGGCCCTTATAGTTTGACCTGTGGAGTGTTCCACACCTACAAATATACAGGCAACGCTAAGTGAGTTCAATGGATATGAATATAGAACCCATGAAGTTGAGAAGAAAATGTGTTGGGCAACATAAAGAAGTTAAAAGGGAAGAAGAGAGGTAGATTCCATCAAATCACATTATATGTATGTATGGAATTCTCAAACAATAAAAAGGTACTCTAGGAAGTTAGGTCTGAGATGTTAGACAATGAAAAATGTATATGGACTGTAAATATTCCAGGAGGGATTGTAGGTCAGTTGGATCTGGAATGATGTGCACCATCTAGTGCATGAAAAATGGAATTGGACTTGTGTGGGAAACAGAGAAGCAGAGGCATAAAGAAAGAGAAAGCGCCCTTCCCACACTGCCTTTTTGACCAAAGACAGAAAATAGGTTATTTCACTAATCACTGTAAGGTTAGTGGTAAAGGAGACATAGGACAGAAGAGTAAATCGGACTTTTATTAAATGAGTAGTAGTCATGAAGAGGCCATGGGCTTCAGGAAATTTATATCTTCTCCTTTGCAAGGGGAGATGTGAGAAAAGCAATGTGAGGAAGAGCCAAACATAAAAGCAGCAGCATTCCTGTGGCAAAGGAAGGCATTAGTGAACCAGGACAGCAAGGGAAATTGATCTCTTTCCCACTTGGCTTTTTCCAGCTTTTTCCTAACACCCTTTGATAGCTGATTTGGGTGATGGTAGTGAACTGAGAGTAGTGAAAAGAGAGAAGTGACTCCAACAAGGCAGGCTACATATATGAACACACACACACACACAAATACATATACATACACATACATGCATATATAAACACACACATACATACACACACACAAACACATATGCATGCACACACATACAAATATAGTAACAATTTGTACTGAAACTATGGCAGTAGGAATTAGACATTATCTAATTCCTTCAGTAGCTCCAGCTCCTAGTTTTTAGAACCTCCTCAACAGTACCACTAGTGAGGAACCAAACATGGTACACATGAACTTAGAGTGTGAAGCATTTGCTGTTAATACCATAACAATCAATTCATGACCCACAAAGGATCATCCGCAACTCATGTGCAAAAATAAATAAATAAATAAATAAATAAATAAATAAATAAATAAATAAATAAATGGTTAGGTCATCTCTAAGAGTTCTAGTGGTTCCAAAGTCCTACTACAGCATTGTTCAATATCCCAAGGTCAACGTCTGCTGAGAGCTTCAAGGCCAAACCTAGATGTGAGCTCCTGTAGATTAGAAGAAAATTGCATAAATCTAAGGTATAAAACAAAATTTCCAGTCCCCAAAGGAAGAAATCACAGAGTGGCAAAGAAAAATGAGAACAAAGCAAAACAAAATCTCATCAAAGAAAATAGTGCATCTTGTATGCCTTCTCTGGCATCCAGGGCACATGGTACTGTGAGGTTGTTTCTAATCAGCTCAGATAACTCTGCTCTTATGTCCTTGCCTTCTGCTGCTTATATTGCCTCTCCCTCCCTAGAATTGTCATTAGGGGACAATCCAATGGTCCTGGCACCTCTGACTTCCTGAAGTCTTTACAGAAGTTTAGGTTTGGCATGTTTAGTGGCTCCCTGAGGAGAGCCAACCTCTCTCAAACATTGCCTGGCCCTTTCAGACTTGTCTTAAAATACTGATGGAAAACTTTATGACCTTACTGTCCTTGGAATCTACATGACTGCAAAGTGAATATCATGTGTATAGTGACACACAACCATCTCAAATGAGATCTGATGTTCTCTCTGTCATGCAGGCATACATGCAGACAGAACACTCATATACATAAAATACATAAATACATAAATACATAAATCCACAAAAGATGTCCTCTTAGATATTCAACATTATGTGCTTCTCCAACTGAGTAGTTATGCTGTGTTTATATTATTCCAATATGAACGATATAAATCAATGAAAGAACAATAAAGCACAATTACTGTTATAGCTTTAATCAAATCAGTTAGCCAAGAAGTTTAAACCTGGCCCTGGACTTCAAGACCATTCAAAGTTGGCACCAGAGAGTCCTTAGAGAAAGAGCTTGAAGATGCCTGGCCTAATAAAACACACTGGAGTATGTGCATAAATTTATTTTATTCAGTTTTGAAATGCTTTTCTTGAAAATAAGATGTTAAAGCAAGTCAGGGCTCTGAAGAAAAATCCCTCTTGTAGCGCAAGAATGTCTCAAGATGCTAACTCAGAAACATACTTGAGTGATAGCTGAGCACCACTGGGATCACAAGCAACAAGAGTGTTCTGTGCTGTGAGGGACAAAATGAAGAAAATGTGTTTGATGGGGTGAATGTGTAGCGCTGGCATGTGGCTGATGATATCAGGGATGTCCCATGTATTCTTCTGGCTGAATTCAGTGACTAAAATCAATAATGAACTCTCCATTTACAAATAAAAAGGTGAATATTAGTAAAGACTACACCCTTCTCCCATCTCTTAGGCATTATAAAAAAAGGGCTTGTCTACAGTTTTCATATTGCCTGTGGTTCAGTTTCATTTTTTCTTCTTAATTGAACATTTCTTTTCTGGTATTAGGTGTTACCCTGATACATGCAAGTAAATAATCATCATGTTCTGCAGATCCGTGATAACTTGATCGTTTATAGTACTACAGAATAGATTTGTGTCTTGTCGCTTGCTTATAATTCTTGGCATAAAATATAAAAATTTCTCAGAAAGCTATCATCAGGTATAAGGTAAATTTTACTTTATTATACATTTTTAGTAGCAAAAAGAACACATAGTAAACATTCAATAGATTTTTCCCTTCCCTTAAGCAACAGTTTAGAAATGAAATTTGAAAACTATTTTCAATTTTTATGTTAATTTATTTGTATAGTTTCATTTTGGGGTGAGAAACTCATAAAAATCTCTTTACTTTTGACCATAAAATTAAAAAATCATACCATCATGCCATTTAAAAAATATTATATTTGAAAAAATGAAAACCTTTCTCCCACAAAAATTTAATGTATATTTGACAGAAATCAGTTTCCTTTAATTTAGAAAGATCCAGCTAAATGCACTTACTTTAAATAGTTCGTCTTTGAATATATGTTATAAACTTAGTGTACCTGGGGCTGTTGTCAGCAATCTACTCAATGCTTCCAATTTTTATAAGTGAGGTACTTCCTAGGAGAGAAAACACAGTCATAACTTTTCATTAATTATTAAGTCTGCACACCTTGTATGAGAAGTCACCAATGGTGTTCTCTTTGTACATATAAAAATAATTGCAGCTCAGAAAATGCCAGAATCTATCCAAGGTCAGCCACAGAGGAGATTTGCAACTGTACTCTACATAGAAATAGATACAACTAATAGGTTAGATATATACATTATTATTTTTCAATGATAGAAGGAAATCCATGTGGCATGTAGTTTTAACTGGTAGACAGAAGAAAACAACAGTTCAGGTATTCAGCCATTTTCCCCTTTCCTTCATTCCATTTTAGCTTTTGTTTTATTTTTTTGGATTTTGCTGTTTGTTTGCTTGCTTGTGTGTTTGCTTGCTTGTTTTTCCTTCTCTCTTAGGAAGCTTCCCACCTTCATATTTTGCAATTTTATAAAATACTTTCCTCAGTCAGGATTACATTTGTTCTCATTCTCTTAGACTATGTAAATGGTGAATAATTGTGCTGGTTTGATATCTAATCCAATAGCCTTATTTTAAGGCAAAGAGAATGGAACCTTGAACCTGGAACCTTGAATGGAAGGCTTCAACCTGCAGCCTTCTCAGTACAGCCCAGTCACCTGAAAGGTGTGATCAATATGTTTGTAGTGTTCTAAGTTATCTCATTGATTTGTAATCCAGACTCAGACTTGATCATTGCAGAAGTTCTCCATGTATTCTACTTTTGTTGTGCTAATTAACAGCAAATACTGTTTATGGCAACTATTCTCAGAGGAGAAATAAATATGCGCGAATGACATGATTAAGATTCCCCATTATACTAGATCTTACACTGTTGAATATGACTGATCGCACAAGACAGAGGAGTAATTTGGTTGAAATCACTTTCATTTGCTTAGAATATGTAAAGCAAGTCAGTACATTTCAAGATGAAGACTCTCTATTAAAATTATTCCATGTTAAATGCATAAAACATTTTTATGTATCATGAATACATGCATAAAAAATAAGATGCCTACAAAACACACAATTTTCATATGCATGTGTGTGCATAGGCAGTTCCACAAACATGCACACACAAAATATGTGTGTTGTTTTTAATTCCTATCTGGATACAGTAGCATGGCTCAAAAGTACCTTTTCTGTTAAAACTACTGAAGCCTGATTTCCAGTACCTTGCTATCTTATCTGCTTCCGTTCAATCTCTCAGTTAATAGGATTTCTATAAACCAGCACAGCACTGGGATCCGGAGCTCAGCAGATTAGACTTTGGGCTTTCATCCTTGGAGCCTGGTTCAAATTCAGTCCCCACCAAGATGTCCAATAATCCTCCATGGGCAGATTGCACTCAAAAGGGCATGAAGCCAAGTTTATATTTGAACCTGACTTTTTTTCTTTACTTTTCCTATAGTTTTGCTTTATTTCATTCATGCCCTTGATAGTATAGGCATTTCATGTTAGATGATAGACTAGTTTTTCTTCTTCAAAATCTCAGGAGGAAAAGATTTTTCTTTCTTCTCTCCCCAGTCATCTATGTGATAGAAACATCCAAAACTGAACTCAAATAACTTTGCAATTTTTTTATTTTTGTTGTTTATAATACTTGAGGACAATTCCTCAAGAACTTTAAAGAAAAGTCCCAAACCAAAATATATATATATAAACCTCTGTAGCTACCAAGAAAAGAAAGACAGAAAAAAATAGAGAAAGCCATACTCTTTTAGTTAAGCAGACATGGAGGTAGGGTGCATTGTTACCAAGCAGACATATACTTAGTAGAGGAGTGCTGCTTTAGAGAAAGAATAAGGTACCCCATAATATTTGAAAATGTACCCTTAGGTTCTGGCCAGCATCCAAAAGCAAAGCAGACCAGAAGAGAAAGAGTAAGTTTCTATCTTCCTGAGTCAAGATGTGGAAAGGCCAGCAGACATCTGATATCTCCTGGTTTCTCTAGAGCCACTATCTACTTTACATTTGATTCGGGCTCCTTTTTACCAGGGCTAGCACTTCATCAACCTCCACATACCATATTCAAGCCATCCTGTTGCACTTAGATGGACGCTGGAGTGACAACATCAATAAATTAAGAGTCATGGGTATAATGCTTGTTCTTCAGTGTGTCCAAATATATCCTCCTTGTGAATTCCATTAGGAGAAAGTTTTGTTCTTTCTAATATGCAGCCAATGTGATGCTTTTGTTACCTCCTCTCTCTCTCTCTCTCTCTCTCTCTCTCTCTCTCTCTCTCTTTCTGTGTGTGTGTATGTGTGTGTTTGTGTGTGTGTGTGTGTGTGTGTGAGAGAGAGAGAGAGAGAGAGAGAGAGAGATGGAGGGAAGGAAGGATGGAGGGAAAGAGGCAGGGTAGAGAAAGAAGGAGGAGAATGTATGTTGGGTATCTATCCAAGATTTGTACATGTTAGTTCTGCACTCTGCCACTGATTTATCATACTCCAGTCTAATTAGATTTTCATGTAGTTCCCTATCCTTCATACCTTCAGTCATCATCATCATCATCATCATCATTATTATTATTATTATTATTATTATTATTATTATTATTATTATTATTATTTCTACAGATTATTTAAGCATGAACTGGATTTAACTCCTTTCAGCAGTTCAGTTTCTGCCATACTCAAGCACAAAGTCTCCTCATTTACATTGTATACTAGAAGGAGCACTGAACTCTGAATGATATAGTACAAGGCAATGATGAGGTTGGTGATCACAACAATAATAACAAATGCATATGTATTAAATAAAGCTAGAACCTAGGTCCACTGCTGCATTTGTTCCACATAATTAAGAATGTTCCTGTGAATATACATTTTCAATATCAAATCCATAGCTAAAGTTTATTGACTTGCTACCACTTCAGAAATCTGAGCCGCAAACTGCAGACAGTGTTCCAAAGTTAAGATATCTTTTATAAAGCATTGCCTGATTATGTTTTCTTTCTGATTTTCTATGATGACCCTGTTGATTTTTTCTTTTAACTCTCTGAAGTCTCTTCTATCAAATGGGAGAATCTGTAAAGATGATTGTGAATGAATTCCTTCTTTTTTTTTTTTTTTTTTTTTT
>NW_022196911.1:33640300-33640571 GCF_008632895.1 Mastomys coucha | reverse complement strand
CCTTGGCTGTCCTGGAACTCGCTCTGTAGACCAGGCTGGCCTCAAACTCAGAAATCTGCCTGCCTCTGAATTCCTTCTTTTATGAGGACTCCAATGATAGCATGTATTCCAGCCTATCATATTGTATTTGTTTTTTTGTAATCAGTTATATATTATGGCAGCTTTATTATTTACCTAAATCATTCAGTACACCTTTTGTAATATTATTTTTTTATTTTCTTTATTTACATGTAAATTTCTCCATTCCCAGTTTCCCCTCCAAAAAACAAAG
>NW_022196911.1:33599314-33639794 GCF_008632895.1 Mastomys coucha | reverse complement strand
TCTCTGCTCCATAGTTAATCTCTGCAACTCCTTCCGTGGGTATTTGGTTCCCCCTTTCAAGAAGGAATATTAGTGAATTGAGGAAATGAAGCATTCCTGCAACTGAGTCTTTGTAATATTTCCGTCAAAACACACTCCTTATAGCGTCTTTCTAGTCTAGTACAAAGCTGTATTGAGCAAAGTTTCTGTAGACTAAAACTTAAGAGCTATTGGAATATTGTGAAGGTCTTTGTTCTGCACAATCCCAACGCTATGAACTTTCAAACCTTTTTAAAGTGGGAAGGATTAAGAGTGACATATAATTTTGAAAGAAACTATTGTCTAGTATTACTAATTATAAGCAGATTTAGTCAGAAGGAAGAACTTCTAGAGAATGGTGGTGACCTTTTGTCCCCGAAATGGTAGAGGGGCTGGGTTGGCTAGTGTATTCCTAATCATAAGCAGCCAAGGCTGCAAATGTATTCTCACACAGATAAAAGCAGAGATTTTGAGATAAAATTTAATCCTTGAATAAATCTCTTCCTTTTCAATGCGTTAATACATTTTCTGTGCATTAAAAGACACTGTGTTGGAATGAGGGTGATATCTTTTTCTGTCTGAAAACTCTGATAATGAAATCCGTCCTTCTATATTTCTCTTTATTTAATTCACTTGGTTAACAGAAAGGAGTGCATTGTGTTTAGCTCTTTCCTTGTCATTTCTCCTTACTTCTTTATTGGTAGCAAGTGTAATGTGAACACAGTAACTGTGTTACTGGAATGCAGCTAATATATCACATAACTGAAGACCCGCCCATCTCTATTGCCCAGTCACAGACATTAGTGTTTTATTGACCAGTTTACTTGGGGAACAAGTTTCCTACAAGAAAAACCTGTCTATGTGGGAATTTCCTAGTGGGATAAACTAGATCTTGGGGGCCAGTATTTAGAATCTCAGTACATAGCAACGTCAGACCAACTCCCCAGAATACATAAATGAGTTTAATTGCATATCTCAAACATGGTACCTATTTTGTAAAATTGCATGTTTAGCTTTTGCATGATAGAGTATGTACGGTTAGTGAGACATAAATTACTTGATTGAGGTTAATGTCAGTCTCTTAAGTAAAGTAAAAGATGGCTGATGGTGATGATACATTGCTTAGGAAAGTCCTTGAAGTGATGCTATATAAATATAGACAAAAATGTTTGTACCAATACTGCTTGTGTTCCTAAATTCAAGGACACTTATTCTGTTCTATGCACAAAGTACATTTAGCTCATCCTTAAGATGATATATCACATAACTGAAGACCTGCCCACCTCTATCTATCGCCCAATCACAGACATTATTAGCCTTTTATTGACCAATTTACTTGGGGAGCGAGGTTCACACAAGAAAGTCTATGTGAGAATTTCCTACTGGGGTCAACCAGATCAGGGCCAGTATTAAACATCTGAGTACCTAGCAACATAGAAAAGATTATAGTGTTTTAAAATTCACGTGCATACAGTAGCCATGTACACTTTACTCAAACTTACAGTGACCTAGAGCAAGAACTTAGGTGATTTTGTTACTAGTTCTCATCTATAGTTATATTCAGGAATTTGGTCACTTAGAGTATGTGAGTGACACTCAGACCTGTTCATCTACCAGTTTTTGCATGTAGCATAGCCAAATTATTTTTACTTTGTTTAAATCAAATTTTATAAATTAGAAAGTGCTAGTAATTTGCTATTACTCACTATTTATCCTTAATTCTATGGTTCTTTTATAGTGGTTGTTAAACCATAGAATATGGGCCTGGGCCTGGGCCTGGGCCTGTCACATTTACTTTACTTACTTTGTTGTTGTTGTTGTTGTCATTATTTATAAAGAACATTTTAGTGAATCAGTGATGCATTACCATTTTTTGTAATTTGCATACTCTGGGAAAGAACTTTCACACTGCAATAAAAGAGCTAAATACTCCATTGAGGGAAGTCAAATACAGAAAACAAATCATTTTATTTTTTTTCTAAAAATTTTTATTGGTTATTTTATTTATGTATATTACAAATATTATCTCCCTTCACTGTTCCCCTGCCACAAACCTCCTATCCCATCTCTCCTGCCCCTGTGTCTATAAGGACACCCTCTCATCCACCCACTCCCACCTCACTACCCTAGCATTCCCCTACACTGTGGCATTGAGCCTTCACAGGACCAAGGGCCTGCCCTCCCATTGATGCCAGATAAGGCAATCCTCTGCTACATATTAAGCTGGAGCCACGGGTCCCCCTCATGTGTGTAGTCTTTGGTTGGTGGATTAGTCCTTGGGAGCTCTGGGAGGTCTGGTTGATTGATATTGTTATTCTTCCTATGGGGGTTGTAACACCCTTCAGCTCCGTCAGTCCTTCCCCTAACTACTCTATTGGGGTCCCCATGCTCTCTCTGATGGCTGGCTGTGAGCATCCACATCTGTACTGGTAAGGCTCTGGCAGAACCTCTCAAGAAGCAGCTATATCAGACTCTAGTCAGCAAGCCCTTCTTGCCATCAGCAATAGTGTGGGTGGCCCCATCCCTCAACAAGGGCTCTTCCTAGCCTTTAGATATGTTCTCTACAGGTTTTCTGTGCCCTTTGTTGGTTTTTTCAGCTAATGTTAAATCTTGTGGAACCTGGAGGCAGAAGCCAGTGAAGAGGCCATGGAGGATTTTTACTTACTACTTTGTTCCTCAAGGCTTGCTCAGTCAGCTCTCATATAGAATCAAGACCTACCAGCCAAAGGTGCTTCCATGCACAATGGGCCTACCCACTTAAATCACATAAAAAAAAAATGTCCCTCAGGTTTCTTGCTCAAAAACAGATCCTATAGGGACATTATCTCAATGCATTAACTTGTGTCAAACTGATATACTAGGAGAGTGCCATGAAAAACAAGCCAAAAACCCCAACCAAACAAAACAACACTGTTAAATCATTAGAATATTATAACTAAAATACTCATAACTTATAAATCATAACTTATAAATGTAATACAGTAAAAGTTTATCTCCAGAAAATTGGGGCTCTTGCTTGTACCCAACTCTCTGGGGCATCTTTCTCATAAGTGTGTTTTAGGGAAGAATGTAGAGCCGTTCTGGTTCTACTGATCTCAGTAACTTGTCTTCAAATGGTGTGATAGTCTGGGAGCCAAGGAGACTGTTTTCAGTTACTCAGCTTGTAGATAACCACTACTACTTGAATTAACCTATCATTGCCTAGAGCAGCCTCTACATAATAGTAGGGAAGCTTGGAAGTATGTCTTTCATGCTTTTCAAAGAACTAAAACCACAAATTGTCAGGCACGAATAAGGACTGACAAATCGGGGAGAGTCTTTTTGAGGAGACTGCATTTGACTAGCTAATCAGAAGATAAAATATCAGACAGGGTAAAAAGTCGACCTGCAGCAAACCGTGAGAGACCAATGGAGAAAAAAGAAAGGTCATGATATACCCAAAGAAGAGGGGCACAAATGGCATTAGATGGTGGAATAAGGTTTAATTATGACAATTCAGCAGCACTATCACTGAAGGCCTTGTAATCCCTGGGCAAGTTTGAACATTCTTCAGTAGGCACACACAGACTCTTTTCAACACCGGCCATAATCTCATTTGTAGGAGCCACAGTGCTCCAGAGCAGAGAATGGATTGGGGATTTGTCTGTGTCAGGGAATCCTCAATGAAGTTCACCTATTGTAAGCCTCTTTCTATTAACATCTCATTTACAGATATTGACACCTTTAAATTAAATATTTTGCCTGTGAAAATCATAAAACAGTCATAAGTATTGACCAAGGAAAAAGAGAGACAAACCATTCTGTTGCAGAGATGAACACATACACATGCATGTATGACCTATGGCTTGCCACGCAAATCCCTTCCACCTGTCACAGTTCATATAGATTATGCACCGGCAAAAGACGGAGATTAATGAAGAGGAACTTATCAAGATCCCTTTGGCTTTCCTTGCTATCATTTGTAGCTTATGCAACCACTCCACATGAATTGTGAGCCTGCGTTTCTTCTCTGTTTGCGTTCCTCTTTCTTTCTTTTTTTTTTTTTTCAAGTGCCAAACAGTTTTCATACGTTAAAAGAGATAAGAATTTTATGAAACAGGAAAATAACTTCATTTTTTTTTGTTTGACTCTTAGGCATAAATTTTGTAAATACTAGATAATAAATCATAGAGCATGGAATAATGTATGTGGTGTTATAAATTTAATTTTGATGTTTTCCTGACTTGCAAAACAACATAATTCATCCACAGTGTAATCACACCTTTTATAACAATTCCTATATACATATATCGGGTTAATTATAGTGGGTCTAGCTGACAAGAATTTTCTGACAGCTGAAAACAGTTTTCATTTCTCTTTATAAGTGGGTGACATTTTTTTTTCTTCCTTTGAGCTCATTTTATCAGTTGAATTCAGCATGAACTGTTGAGGGAAAAAATGCTAAAACCCACATTTCAGGTATTTGAGGCTGCCACACAGCTAAATGCAATCCGGTGAGTTCTTTTCCAAAGTAAAATTAACTCACCTGGGGGTTCTTTTCCAAAGTAAAATTAACCCTGAGTTTTATAGCCTGTGCTATCTTCTTCCTGATACTGGCCACCAAAATACCTAAATAGCAGAGCAACTCTTGTCTGTCAGACACCTGGACAATCAAGTGTTTCTTACTTCTTACACTCAGGCTCTCCTGGGTCCTTGTATGTCTGACACTGGCTGTAGTGAAGAAAGGGAAACTTCTTTGAGGCACCCTTACTTTCAAAATAACTAGTGGCTTTAAATATCTGGATATATTTGTGTGTCACCAGAAGATTGTCAGATCAATTGCCAGGAAATGTCCCTTCACTTGTGAAGTTAAAAAAAAAAAAATCAAACCAAACCAAAAGCAACAAAAACAAACAAAAACAAACAAGCAAACAAACAAAACCAGAGTGAATAAAAATATTTTAATACTACAGCGTAGCTTTTGCTCCTCCTTCTGCAGTGGAGACATTTTACATCTGATGAAGAAATGAAAATATAAACTACAAATGTCATCAAAGGTGGAGCAGTACTATCCTCAGCTTTTCTGTTTGAGAGGTGCCTCAATGATTGTTCCTTTTCTTTTCTAAATATGTGAATTAATATGCTTTAAAAAACAATATCTAAAACTTTAAAGTGGATTAAAGCAGGAGATAGAGAACAGATTGTTGGGGTAAGAATTTCTGGATATATTACAGTTCATTTTGGATACCAAGATCAGTCCCACATTCTCCCAATGCATTTTTTTTTTAAATCTCTATTAAAACTGTGAGGCAGAAGCACACAGACAAATCTCAATCTATTCCACAGCAGCATGCAGGGACCCACTTAGTACCGATCTGAAGTAGATTCTGCACACACTGTACTCAAACCTTCATAAGCAAGGAAATAAAATAATTGTCTTCATGTTTCCCAAAGGCTTGATAAAGTCTGTGAGGCCATTAGACACAGCCATTAACTAAAGCCAGGTCATTGATCCTGTGCTCATTCTTTGTCATCTACATCATTTCTTAGTTATCCACCATTTTCTCAGTGCAGTAGGTTGATGTTTATGGCTGTTCACAAAACAAAGCATAGTGTGCATAAAAAAAAATCACGAAAAGTCAACAAGTACCAAGGATGAATGATGATAACATTTAGAGCAGTAAACAGTGTCTGGCAGATTGTACTTTAATTAAAATTAGTCTTTAATTTGGATCAGGAAAGACTTAAAATGATAACTAGCATTTGGGGAGACCCTTTGCCTAAATTAAGTAATTTGAGCTTCACAACTAATTATTACATAGGTTTTTTTCCCACAAACAAGGCTAAAAATTAAATCAAGTAATTTATCAGGTTTACAGAGGTAATCAGTGAAAAAGAAGCAGTTGATGTACCTTGGAAAACACAAGAAAGGCTAGTGATTGCTGGAAGAACAAAGGGAGGGGTCACTGTCAAATTTGATAAACAGGATGGCCACATTAAGAAGCCAATTTGTGGCCCTGCAAAAAAATCAGTTTATTTTATGGCTTGTGTGTTAAAATTGATTCAAGAAAAAAAAAAAGGATGAACACAGATCAAGAACAGAAAGCATTACCTTGCTACCCTGGGAAGAGTAGCCAAAAGTCAAATCACAGGATGGAACAGTGGAAGTTAGAGAAAATGTTCAGAGTACATGGGGGTTTTTTGTTTTGTCTGATTGGTTGGTTTGTTAGTTGTTTTGTTTTTCTTTGTTTTGTTTTGTTTTATTTTGTTTTTCCAGGTCTGAACAACCAACTCTATGGATGAAACTCATAGTCTGGATGAAAAAGAAGAGACATATATTACTTAGAGTTTTGACTTAAGGCAATGAAACAATATTTTAATGCCTACAATTCAGCTCTAAAAGGTGAAAGTGTGACTAGGACAAGAAAGCATATGCTGTACTATCCACCATAATCAGATTTCCTCTGCAACAGATTACTTCAGTCTCCAAGAAAGTGTTCTTCTGGCTTTTTGATTTTATCTTCATTAGTAAAAGGGGGTTCAATAAAGCCACCAAAATGGAATGCTCTTCATGCCAGTATTCCAACAGATACACAGATGGCCCTGATTGTCAAGTATGCATAATCTGTATCATATACTGGTTTCAAGTTTCAGGATACAAACTGTCTTTGAGTCCCTTGGGCTCTGGTCACCAACTCCTTCCCTATAGCCCTGTATGTAACTGCAATAAATTTCATTGGTTGAACAAAAGTAGAAAAGAAAAAAAAAATAGAAAGTATATGTTGATTGCTGTATAGACCCTGTGTCCAGATGATTGTCTAAGGCAACTAGAGCACAAAACTGTCTGTGGTCTCACCATGGGTCTCTCTTTAAAACTTCCGTATCTAACAACACTAAGTCGGCTGTCTCTTTCCTGAGTTATGCTCAGAGACCATGGTAGATTGAATGAGAATGCTCTCCATAGGATTACAAGTTTGAGCACTTGGTGTCAGTAGGCTGAACTCTTTCGGAAGGATTAGGAAGAAGAATAGCCTTGTTCGAGGAGATGTATCACTGGGACAGTTTTAAAACATTCACAAATTCTCAGTGATCTCTCTCTGCCTTGTGCTTATGAATCAAGATGTGAGTGTTCATCTCTTCCTTTGATATTCCATCATGGACTCTAACTCTCCAAAAGTGTAAGCAAAATTTTTTTCCCTTATAATTTACCTTCCTCATGATAATGGTCATGATGCTTCATTGCATTATTAAAGGTGAAATCCTAGGGAATCTCAACATTAGGATGAAAATAACTTGTAAATAAAACCGATCCCTTACACTCTTTGTGAAGCTTCACTTTTAGATCTTTGTTTTTCTTATCTAAGAAAAATGGAAGTGGAATATATTTAAATGTGTAGTAAAAGGAATATATAAACAGATCCTTAGGATTTAGGCATCGCTTAATAAATGGAAGATCCTTTCCTTCTATCATTACTCTAACTATTTTAAGCCATGTCATTTAGCTGAGATTAAAGATTCTACCTCATTTTTGTCTTTAAAGCCATTTTAAAGAATATTAAAATGTCACAGTCTGCTAAGTTTATATAATTAACATGTAACTGGTGATAAATTCATGCATTTGCTTGGCTTGGTTTTTGTAGAAAGCTAGAGAGAAATTGTAGTTTCAATATACTTTTCAATATAGTCTAGTTCAAAGAGAACAGCCACATTCTCCATGGAAGCCAGGTTATCAGCCATGACTCATGGAACAAAACCCACAGCACCTTCTCATGTAAATAATCAGTTGTAAGTCTCAATGTGGTGGTATACATGTACTTTAATCCAGCATTTGGGAAGCAGATCTGAGTGAGCACAAGGCCAGGCCCATCTACATAGTGAATTCTAAACCACCTAAGGCTACAGAGAATGACTTTGTTTCAAAAACTGAACCAGAACAAACAAACATAAATAGGAAATCAACAGTTGTTTAGTGGATGTAATATCTAGACAAACTAGGGCATTATGTGGTAATTTTATGATAAACAAAAAATCCTGCAATAAAACTATCAATCATATGTATTCCTCTCATGTTAAAGACACTGCCCACAACTGGTTACTTAAATGTGTGCCTTCTGGGTTTGATATGCCAAACCCAAGCCTTGAAGACATTGTTCTGGTTATACTATAAGTTAATGGACTGATCTTCATATGCTAGTTTCTTCTTAGCCTTTGAGCATCTTATATGTGTCTGTGGCTCCAGAAAATGGTGATGTAAGGTTATCCTGTTTAGTGTTCCTCTATTCAACATTTTTTAATAACTCCTACATGGGGCAAGTTGTAGATTTTAAAGGAAAACTAGCTTGTGCCTTTAAGGATAGTGCCTTTCAGAGCACAGCTTCTGGAGCCATAGCTTGTTTAGGAAGATGGGGACTGTTATCCTAAAGCAATGAAGCAGATTTTTTGAATCATTGATATTTCTTTCCTACATATTTTTCAGAAGTTGTAAAAACTACACAGCGTTTGACTTTTCAATAGATTGTTTTGTAGGAAGCACTGTTTAAGCATATGATTTGCTCTATCAAGAATACAACAGTATAATTCACCCCCAGGAAATATTAATATGATATAGTACTTCTATCATCCTAATAAAGGATAATGTCAGGATGAAGAAGACAATTCGTTAGTCTATGAAAAAGCTGACTTTTATAAAATGTATAAAATTATCATGTTGATATTTGAGTATCTGTTCCTTACCAAGTCCTCCTTTTTTATAAGCTACATTGTATTTAGAAAAGTGTTTAGAAAGTTAACTGACTGTTGGGGTTTCCTTCCATCTAAAGGCCTATGATCCTAAGCTGTGAAATAATGGGTACTCTAGCATAACATGGGCTCGTTCATGTAAGGAGATAGCAACATTTTACAATGTGAAGTCAGATGGTGTCTCTGTTTTCTTGACTTCCCATGCTAGATAATATAACAGACTTTTTCAATTGAACATATATAGGTATGTCAACTGTACTTAGTCAATATCTATTTGTTGATTTTATTACAAGAGTGAAGCACAGCAATAGACAAGGTAGCAATAGACATAGAAATCATGCTATTATTTCTATTACTATGCTGGTTGAATAGTAGGGGAGTCAGACAATAAGCAAGTAGGCAAATAGACATGTAGGATAGTGTCTAGAATCATAACAATATAGAAAATTAAAGTAGCATGAGAAAAATTACTAAAGCCTACAAAGATGGAATGAGAATATTTCCTGTAGATTTTGCACTTTCCCATATCAGAGACCAACACTGTGTATTGTTCTTGACAGCAGAGGTAAATCTGCACAAGGTAACGGTAAGCACAGTATCCAGGTGAAGAAAGCTGACTCAGACCAATGTTTAAATGAAATGTGAAAATATGAAAGAAGTAGACACAGCTCATACATATTGTATTCAAAATAGTTTCTAAAAAACTGAATGGGGTGGTATCAGATTTAGTGAAGAGACCAGTAGTTGCTCTACATACTAAGTTACAGGCCAGCTGGGATATCTTAAATAAAACAAAAACAAAAGCAAATAAAAAAACAAAGACAAAAAACTCTTTTAATTGTGTTTTTAAATTTTGTATTTGTTTCTTGAGTATGTGTTTATATGTGTGCGCGTGTGTGCATGTATGTGTGCATGTGTGCGTGCACGCATGCATGCATTTATGTGTGTGTGTGTGTGTGTGTGTGTGTGTGTGTGTGTTGTATGAGTGTGTGTATTTGATGATGTCCGGGGCAGTTTGTGGGTGTTAGTTCTACCTCCATATAGCTTCCTCCATATAGGGATGAAACTCTAGTTCTTAGGTTTAGTGAAATACATCTGTACCCTCTAAGCCTCCTTGGCAGTACTTCATTGTTTTGTTTTAATTTTAGTCTAGACTCATTCTCTGAGGTCTGGTCCAGTATGCTCTGCTTGGACTTTGATGGGCTCCCAAAATCATAAGCTGAATCTTCTTCAAGTGCTCACTAAGGGTACTTGTAGTAGAGTTATCCTAAGTTTGCCTGATGCTCATCCACACATACTGGGAGGGACTTAGTGCTTAAATAATTTATCCAGGGTTACATAGCTAGCAATCACAAATTAGGAGCAACTCCTAGTCTCACTATGAATTGCAGCATTTCTGGTTCATGTAGAGACATCTGGGAAAGACTGTATCAAAGCTTTGTGCTCTTTCTATGGCACCACAGAGCACCTGGTATCATGCCTCCATGTGTTGCAAGTACCTAGGGAGCTTTTGGTGAAGAGCATGCTCAAAGAACACAAATCGTTGCTAGACTATGAAGCTACATGTGCAGAATTATTCTAAAGATCTAGACTAACAGCCATCTTACTTACAATTAAGGGTCTGAGAAAGCATTGAGAAGTAATAAGGGGAGAGGAAAAGCTGAAGACGAATGCAAATGCATGCCTTGCTTTCCTCCAGGGATCTAAATCAAATCCTCATTGTATAATTTGATTTAGTTAGTCATTGTTTCTAATTAGAAATAATCACATTTACATGATTTCCCCTCCTTTTTAGTTTCTCACCAAAATTGCTTTGCTCAATTATGCCACTTTATGGTTTCATATAATTTGTATCTCTTGACTCAACAGTTCCCTGTATCATTTAGAATGTGTTTTATTTGTCTTTTAAGAAGTGAAAGTTTGAGAGCTATCTTCCAACTGATCCTAAGCCTTAAGTAGTTGCAGCAAGCACAGAAGCATGCTAAAAGCAAACTGAGGGATCCTTGAAAGTTCAAAACTAGGATGATGCTCATTACTAACTATATGTGAAAATAATTAAAGATTTAATTATTTGAGGAAAAATAAATTGGCAGTTTCTACTTTTTGAGTCATTAAAAACATGTCTATTGCTCTAGGGGCTTTCAGAAAATGTGCAAAAAAATTGACTACAGCAGCTTTGATGTTGCAAGTACTTTCCTAATAAAAATTCAACTTAAATATGTGCTGCAGTCTTTGCTTTTTATCCCAAACATGCCAACCTATTTTCTGGTTCTTTTTTTAAAATGGTCTTATATATTCTATCTAGCCTTGCACTGCCTAAGTAGCCAAGAATGACATTAAATTTCTGCTTGTTCTCTCCTTGTCTCCTGAGAGCTGGGATTACTCTCTTTCAAAGGGAAGGTCTGATGTGTAGGTTCACTGAGATGTTTCAGTACTATAAGGAAATTTTTTAACTTTTTAAAATAAAATAGCAACATGTGGAACTATAAAGACATTTTAGGCTCATCTATAAATAAAAAAGACTCGGCATTTAGTGCAAGGGTAAACTTTGTAGCTAGAGGAACACTGAGCTCCTAGGTACATGCATGAAGCCAGTGACAATACTCCAATTACAAGATGTAGTAAACTATAATAGAAATGGACAGGAAAGGAATTGTGGTCATGAACATGTCAAATCATTTTTATATATAAAATATGCATGAATACACATAGTTATAATGTATGTATAACTTCTGAGAGCACACACATTTTCTTTCTGTTCTAATTTTCCATACACTATTTTCAAGGAGTCATTTTAAAATGTTGATATAATAATAAGTACCTTTTATATAGCTATCTTATAATGATGTCTAAGTGGCTCAGGCCCAGTGATGTACAAGCAAAGGCTTTTACATTGTAATGGAAAATTAAAACATAATATACATCATATATAACATGTATATCATATATGTCTATATCTATCTATGTATAGATATATTAATCTATCTATCTGTCTGTAAGAGAGCTTATTTGGTTAATAGCATTTGTTGCCAAGCTTTATGACTCACTGTTGTACATGAGGAAATGCCATAACAATCAAAATTGTCATGTGATCTCCACACATGCTATAATTAAATTAGTAATATGTGTTTACATATATACAACAGTATATATGTATGTATATATAATAAAGTATTGTCTAAATGTAAACTGAAAACAATGAAGTGAAATATACTAGATAGTGCTTTGGTTTGTAAAGGTTTCTAAACTGTGGGTGTGGTCATGGTGACATCTTTGAAGTACTGAGTCCTTTAAAGGGTCCTGACTGAACAATTCAAGAAGACTGTAACTAGCCTCTAATATCAGTTGGATTAAGAGATATCTAGGAATAGAGTATAGCACATATCATGGGAAAGTGGGACTGTGAGAGTATTTCCAAAGATGATTAGATCATACAAGCTGTGATGTAATCAGTGACTTAATCCTCCCTTGTATTTATAAAATGCTGTCAGTATTGGAGGTGATGAAATGTAGGTGGTTGAGCTTGGATGGAGGATGTGGCTAGCTCAGCTGAGGGTGTCACTGGAGAGAATGCCTTGTCTTTGGCTGCTTTCTGTTTTTCTGGATTCCATGGTAGGAAAAATTGTATCCTGGTACACAACCCCAGCATGATTGGTACCGTTGAAATGAAGACATAACATAAACCCTTCTCTAAAATTGCTTATGTCAAATACTATGTCATAGCAGCAACAAAATTACCTATCACAAAAACCAGGCATGGGTCCTATATGGGATTAAGATTTCCAAGATGGGAGTACTGCACAGAAAGAAGCTATACAGGAAAATGGTCTGTTCTTTTATGTGAGGTTCCATATGTTCACCTACAATTGTCAAAAACACAGAAAGAAGGATCTAAGGTAGAGGCAGAAGAAAAAGATAGCAGGAAAAGTATATAGGCACTTAGAGTGCATGGTTATTTCTGACTCAATCTGGTACAATTTAAAATGTCATTAGCCTTAACTCTGCTTGTGTGTGTATCCACTTTTCTTTACATAGACTATAAAATCCCGTGTTAATGAATGGCCACTACTCAGTGTAGTATGAAATTACAAACCAAAAGATGAGGCTCTTTAAGGAAAACAAAAAGATACAGAACCTAGTTTAGCTCTGAAAATATACCAGAAGATTCTTTACTTAGTGGCTGGGTGTACAGGATCCAGATAACAGCACTTACTTCTTTGCGAGTCAAATATTTAAGTGGCATTGAAAGTCAAGCACAAAGGGAAAACACAAGGAAGTGAGATATTGCTGCTTTCTATCAAAGTACAAATTAGGGTTTTCTGCTTAATAATTAGGCATTATTTCTCTTCAAAATACAATGTTTTCAAGTAAATAAAAATCATCTGTAGCCAAAACAATGTCTAACAGACGTAATCAGGATATGTAATTATATAAAATCATGATCAATTTTATACTGACTTCAATAATGTAATTGCCTCTCAGAGCATTTTAAGGCATTACTTTCCTATGATGTCTAAAGCAATTTAGATTTTCCTAAACTATGAGTAAAATAGAAAAAATAAATAAAAAGGGAAGCCGTGTAGTAGTCCTGTATCAATATCTTTTTGTCTTTCTGGGTATTCAAATGTCATTCACCATATATATTGTACAATATAATACTTAACTAATCAAGAATAAATTCTTATCTCTGAGGTCATGCAACACTGCTATTTTCATTGAACTAGTTGTCTCCTTAAAAGCTTCTGATAGTATGTTATGATGTAATGTGTAAAGGTAGACTCGAATGTCATGTAATGCTCTGTGTAGTACAAAATAACGGGAGGTGTGTCCTGAATCAAAGAGAGCTTGGATTTGAATCTCTACTCTAGTGCTTTTAACCTTGACCTACTTCCTCAGTCTATCTGAGCACCATTTTCACACCACTACAAATGAAGCATACCATTTTCTGTTAGGCATCACCTCCTAGGCCTTCCCTGATATATGGTTGATAAACCCAATGGCACTCCATTGGGAAAAAACTGGCTTACACTCGCCCAGGGGGTCTATCCATCTGGTTAGTTAATACTTCTGGTTAAAGGTGAGCTCCATCTGTAAATTTTCTTCTTTATACCAGAATTTTTGCCTGGCTTGAATTTGTGCAGCTCAAAATAAACAGTATAAAAATTTAAAATTTAAAAAAATGATGTATACCAATGTCAATTATGCATATTTACTGGTAGTTTTAAAGGATTCACTCTGAAGTGCTTTATAGAGTTGCCCTACATAATATCTGTGTGCATCACTTTTGTTACATAAGGTTTAGCTACTACTGCATTTTTCATTTTAGCACTTGAAATGAAAAGCTTATGTGAAGACAAGTGTAGCTAGCTTTTCTCTGGACTTTCATTTCTTTGCCCAGTAATTTTTCTTATCTGCTGCACAGGTGTACCCAGGTATCTGTTCCTTGACAGTGGAGATGTTTAGAGGATTAGTGAGCTGAGTGGCAGGTTGACTTGCATTACAGTTTCCTTCCTGTGTGGCCTGCCTTCATGTTCCTAAGATACAATGTATCACAGACAAGATTGGTGATGACAAGGAAGAAAGCTCTTCTCTTATTGTCAGACTGAACAAACAAACAAAACTTCTGAATCAAGTTTGGACTGCAATTCTAATGCCTTGTCCTATCAGTACAGAGAGAGATGCTTTCTTTTTGAACTAGAGAGAGAATTTATGGGCATTCTAACAGCATCATTTTGTAAATCACTAATGCATATTTATCTCTTCACCTGAAATACCCAAATCTGAATGGACTGATAACTTTTCATATTACTATTTGACTCTACATCTAGTAAATATTTTCTCCTTCCATTTCGGTGTTAAACACCTTCAACTTCTGTTATAGGGACAAGCAATTATCTGTAGAGGAATGCAGTACTAAATGATGCTTGAAGAGTAAAGGGTACTGGATCTTTCTCTTTGTTCTTTTTCATTCAGTTTTTAGATAAAAACTGTGTTCATGTTCTTCTAAGACATCATGCAAAGCTATCTAATATAAATGTTTTCTTGCTTTTCCTCTTTCTTTCATTTCTTGGACTTTCTTCTGACATGTGAGCCCATTCCTTTGCATATATCCTGTATCCTCCCTATGTCTCTTCAAGTTGCATGGCTTCAAATACAGATTCTTCATTTTGCCTCCTTCATTGATTCAAGTTGCAAATTTTTCTTGCCCTTGCATTTTTTTTTGCATGTCAAAAAAATAGAGATACATTAAAACAACTATAATTTACAGACAATTGATTGCAGCTGCTTCAACCAATAGGTTTGTGCACAAGTCACCTGCCACAAGAAAGTACATTTCTAGGACAGGTTTATATAATAATTGGTGGGTCAAATGTTATACACTTATAATGCTGATAATTGATGCCAAATTACTTTTATAGATATTTCATTAATTTTTACTTCCAGCTACTTATGAAAGCATGAGTTTCCACAGAGCATTCTCAATAGAATTCATTATTGAATTTTCATTGACAGCTAAAATGATAGGTAAAAAACAGTGGTCACTATAGTGGTGAACTTTAATTTTATTAGTACTATTAATATCGAACATCTTTCATTTGTTAAGCCCTACTTTACTTTTCTGTAAAGTATGTATTCAAATGTCTGACCTGTTTTGTCTTGCACATTTTATGAATAAAGAATCTCATATATCTCAGGCTGACTTATGTAGCTGAGGCAGACCTTAATTTTTTGATATAGCCTTTACTAACTCACAAAAGAGAGATTAGAGGCATGGTCCATCATATCCAATTTATATAGTACTTGGAATATAAGCTCACAGAGATTTAAGGTATATATTTATACATATTAAAGTGTCCCTTTGTTTTATATTTTGAAGCATGAATTTATTGTATTTTACTTCATTGTACTAATATTATACTATTTTTTTTCAAGATAGTGACTTGTGTGTGTGTGTGTGTGTGTGTGTGTGTGTGTGTGTATGTGTGTCTTGGCTATCCTAGAATTCTCTCTGTAGACCAAGCTGGCCACAAACTCAAGAAATCTGCCTGCCTCTGCCTCCCAAGTGCTGGGATTAAAGGTCTGTACCACCACCACCATGCTGAACACTATACATTTTAAACTAATGATTTTCTTCCCATTCAAGCTATTCCTTTATCCTAGCAATGACCCCCTCAATGTAGTTTTATTTCTGAGCTTTCTTATACTAAGTTTTTGTAGATGATTTAGGAGTACCAAACTTAAGACCAAGGCCCTTCAGGGTTCCTAGCTTCTCTTATGTAACCTCCATTTATGTTTTCTGAGGATCCTTATTGATTCAAATACCTATACATATTTTCTGTCAACTTAGTTGCTTTGAAATATGTGGATTGTTACAAAAAGACGCTTTTGAATTGATAAAGCAAAACATGGGGAACTATGTTTACAGGTTACATATTATTTGGCAAAAATTCGGTGTGTTCTTTTGCCTGGTCAAATCTTTTAAAGTCATCAGTGGTGTTTTAAAATGTGTTTCAAATTTATGTGTCACATATTTTTTTCTATGTGCTCTGGCTATTATCATATATTATTTTAATTTTGCTGGTTTTTTCTCATAGCCTATATTAACTTATTTTGTACTTCATTTCTTATGTAATACTAACTTATTTATATTATTCTAGAAAACATATACAACATTTTCTTATTTGTAGTACTTTTTAAGTTGTTTCTTTTCGTTCATAGGTACACTGTGTAAATACTTCTGTAAATACTCATTGTTCCTGGCTCTTCCTCTCTTCCTCTTTTTGTTTTTCATGGTTGTCTGTATCTAGGATGTATGTATAAATTAACACTACATAACTAAGAAATGTTTTATAAGGTAACAGTGATATTAGTTTTAAATTATGGTTGTACTTTATTTTTTTTTATAGAGGGACTACATGCCTCTGTGTGTGTGTGTGTGTGTGTGTGTGTGTGTGTGTGTGTGTGTATACAGAGAGGGGGGGAATTAGAGGATAACTTAAGGTATCAGTTTGCTGTATCAGTAGGCCCTAGGGATCAGACTCAGGTCCCCATTGTTAGTAGTGTTACCATCTGCTGAACCCAGGTTCAGGTGCAGGTCCCAGTCATATTCTTTTAAAATCTTTGCTACTACTCATGTTTTTCCACTGCTTTTAGCTCTACATTGCATAATATGACTCTTTCATATTATGCAAGTGAGAATTCTGTATGTGTGTTTGTTGGGCAACAGCTTTCACTATTAAGTCCAGTATAATGGGACCTCAATCCCAAGATCCTCCTCTCAGCCTCCTCTGTACTGGGATGCCAGGTGTGTAGTCACAAGTCTCTTTAATCTTGTTAGATTTGAAAAACTGATCTGGGAACATAATGTGCTTTCACTTATGTGTGACATATGCAAAGGTTTTTGTTCTCCTGAAACATTAATATGAAGACACCTTAATGCACTGCAATAGAACCGTCTTTGAATTCCAGGAACAAATCTTGTGTATGATGTATTTCCTTTGTTACAGGATTTCATGCCACAAAATTTTATTTGCTGATTTGCATAAATATATATGTATGAGAGTGGTACATCTTTTTTTATTTTATTTTCGGCATGTGTTTAATCATTTAAAATTTTATGCTCTGTAGAATGATTGTGAAAGATATCCTCTTAATTCAATGAAGATGGTTTTACATGTTCAAAGTTACCTGCATCAATTTGGATAGAATTTTTACAGGTGGTCTCATTCTGGGTATTTCCAGGTTCTGAGTGCTTGTTCAGACAGCTTGAGAAAGAGGCATGCACACACACACACACAAACACACACACACACACACACACAAAGCAGCTTTATTGAGAACAATGTGAAAGCATTCCTTTTAGATACACTGCTAAGAAAAACAGTTATAACTGACAGACTACCCAAAATCTTTGATGGCCTTCTGTGGTTTCCTTTGATGGACTCCAAGAGGAGAAAGGCCAGATTGACCCATACTGGGATACGCTTGAGTGGAAACAGAGCTTCTCCATGAAAAGAGGCTTCCCAAGTTCTGTAACATGTTTATTGAAGAGGTATCTGCCAACCTGTTACAACTTGGGGTCCCAGGTTGCCATTAAATTGGTAGGTACATTTTTAGAAATGGGTATGTTTATCGGCCTAGCAAAGTGAAGTCCAAGATTTGTAAGTTATTCAAATACTAGCTTGCTTTGCAACAGCCTTGGGGAGTACTACGCCTGGAGGTTCCTGCATGGAGAGATAAGGGTTTGGTTTATATTTCTAGTTCATCAAACAAACAAATATGTTTTTCATTGTTTCTAATTTAAGATCTGTTCTAATAACTTATATTTCATGTACTATACACCCTTACATAGTATGGTAAAAGTAGTTTATGGTCACTGAGTGAGGGAGAATCCATTTCTAACGTGGCAAGCTGGCCGTATAGACTGTCCAATCTCAAGTAGGTAGCTTGGAACATATAAGCTAGAGAGTAGATAGCTTTGTATATAATGGACAACATCAAATAAATTCAGTAGGTTGAGTATATGCTCATGTGTCTGTGTGTCTATCCACACTCCTGTGTGTATACGTGTACAGTAATTATTAAAGAAGGTGAATTGAGAGGGGTATGGGAGGAGATTAAGGGTAGAATAAGAATTACATACATGCCATATATGCATAGAAGTGCTACTCAGAAATTTAATTTAGAAAGATTGTTTTCCTTAAATGTTAAACAAAATATATATCAAATGGCTAAAGGAAAAATAGTCTGAAGTATTGGTGATTCCTCCTTGGGCCAATATTTTAAAATTTGAAAAGAAATGTCTTTTAATAAGCCCAGTTTCTCAGGTTTTCATAGTTGTTTTTCTTGTCATTGTTTGTATGTTTGTTTCTTGGAAAGAATAGCTGATAATAGTACATGTGTGGGTTAGAAGTGACACGTAACAGACACAGATGTATTGGCATATCTATTGTCTTATATTGTGATATTATAGTTTTGAATAATGGTGAGAATTCAAGTATACAGATATACAAATGGTAAACATCAAAGTGGTTGTAAGTGTGCTCTGTTCTTAGCTTAAGTTCACCACCCCTGACTGTTCCTAGTATAAAGCTATTAACTAATAAAACAGGAATGTGAAAGGACAGGGTGAGAACATAACACTATGTGCCATTGAAACTGGTTCTGTAATAAAGTATACAATCCTAGATTTATCTATATATATTCCTTGATATTCTGAAAGCAATTACATTGCCTGTCAGCATATGATGCATCTCCCTGTTGAAAAATACACATCTGTATTCCCATTTGTACACAAGTTTCCAAATGTAGTATCATAATATCAGTAAGAAAGCGCTTCCCTGTACAATGTTTAGTTGAATTTAGGCAAGGTGTTGCTCACATTATAAACATACGTTGTGTTTTAAAATGGTGATATAATTACAAAGATTTATGTGAGCCTCAAAGGTCTCATTCTGGTATTGGCTCATTTGTAATGAAACAAATAAGAATATGGAGTACAAGTGACTTTCAAAAGGTCTGTAAAATGTACCAGTGCTTGGCATTTGTCCAGATTTTGGATGGGCATGCTTTGTGTATTTGAAGATCATACTTAAAAGCATACAATTATTCCTCATGGGGTGGAAAAGATGACCACTAAATATCATTCATGCTGTAGGCTCCTGAATCAAGAAATATACTAGATTGTGTAGATATAGGAACCCAAGGCTGCAGAAGACATCACCATTCATAATTAACAGAGTTTGCATAAAGTATTCTGGATCGCCCAGGCAATTCCAGTGAAGTCACAAGATCCTTTGAAGAAATGAGAGGGCACTGTGTAGAAGAGTTAGGGTTAGAGAGTGACCTGCTCTTAGACAAAATTATGTGTTTCTGGATTTAAAGATGGAGGGAAGAATGTATAAAACAAAAAAAGAAGAGGCCTCGCCAGGCTGAGAAAAACAAAAAAGATATCTCTTATAATTCCTATTGAGAAATTTAGACATGCTGACATTTGGACTTCAGCCAAGTAGAAACTATTTTGCCTTCTTTACCTGAATAACTGAAGGATAATGAACTCCTGTTGGTTTAAGCTCCTGGATTTATGGAATTCTTTTAATTTTTTTTTTCAGCAGCAGTATGAAGAAAAGACACTCATTAAAGGTTTTGTAGCTTATAATAGCTTCATGTTTTGTTTTGTTTGTTGCCAACCTGGGTACAAATGCATAATGAATCAACAAAAAGGCAGAAATCTAAAATTGTAGAGATAAATAATTAAGTTGACTGATCAGATTCATTGTCAGAGTTGGCTTATTGGTCCTGGCCAAATTATATTTCTGTTATAAGTAGCAGTAGGTGTTTTATGAGGCTCTGAAAATATAGCTTATATCAAATGTCAAAAAAATGTTCAATGATAATTCCAAATGATAATACTGATAATTTAAAAGAGAAATTGTCATGTTATGAAATTCAGTTCGATACCTAATAAACTAACATGAAACTTAACTCATGTACATATATATATGCATAATCTACAAGTACATACATACATTCAACTTTAAATATGTACAATTAGACATAGGTATAGGTGTGCTTATGTTCATGTACCTCCATATATGCAAGATTAACTTTGTCTCTTTTAAAAAAAATTCTTTCTTTCCTGAGAATATGGGCTGCATGTTTTATTGACACAGAAATTACTGTTTATCAAAATAGAACAGTGGGTTGGAGAGGCATTTATTAATGGACATTTTTCAATGAAAGCATTCAAAGATAGCAGAAGAGATCTTTTCCCATTGTGAACTTAGAAATAACCTTATTTCCATATGCTTGTGAAGAAATGAATGTACCCTTCCATTTGATTACTTGCTCATGGTCAGGAGATTCTGTTTAAGGAGACATGTGGCAGCCAAAGGGTGTATCCTTGGCTGAAACACAAAATGAGCTGAACTGTCAAGATGGTGTGAAGTGTCTTTCTAAAATTTTTGCTAATTAAACTGTTACCAAAAAGTTGCAATATTGTGTGTGTATGTACCCTGAGGGAAGGTTTATTGCTTTTCTGAAGTAGCCCAGGAAAGCAAGACATGAGCACTTTAGGAAGCAACACAATGTGCAAGGCTGAACTTAGATTAGCTGAGTTGTTTTGAAGAGGCATCAAATAATTGATCAGGAAGTAAAACTGTGATTATAGAATAAAATCACAGTTGAATTGTAGCAAATAATTGCAAAAATAATTAAAGTCACAAATCCTCCTAGTAACAATGTGAAACAATTCTCTTTAGTACCCCACAGGGATGGGACTTGCTGACTTTGATTGGGATTAAACCTGGAGGTAAAACGAAAAAAATAGGGTCTAGGAGAAATCGTATTGAAAACATATCATCTATGAGGAAAAAAATAAATTTGCTAAGAAGTGAATATAGACATATAATTTCCATTTCAAAGGATATAATTTCTTAGAGTTCCTTTAATGATTTTTTAAGAGAGCCAGGGCAGGGTTGGACTTCCATACACCGACAGACTTCCGGTTTGCAGTTTCTTTCTTTTGAGCTGTAGTGAAATGGAGATGCTGCGCCTCAACTTTCCAACTGAAAAAAAAAATAGGAACTCAATTAAGGAGAATCTTTTATTTTCCCCAGTAAGAATTATAAATATGATTATGGTAAGCAGATGCTGAATTCAAAAAGCATGACATCATTATTATTCTAGCTTTTGTGCATAAACAGCATATACATTGCAATGTGTCACTCCTAGAAGGAACCCCAGTGTCAGAAGAATTTATCTCAAAATCTGTCTTCCATCCTTTTAAAAAATCACATTGTAGCAAAAATATAATAGATTGCTTATTTTTCAGTTGGTCTTCATGTTTTCACTTGGTATTTCTCCTTGTACAAATGTAATGACCCAACAACAAATATTTGATCAATTTGGATTGTCTCAGATTTCTCAAAAATTTAATAGACAAAGTAGCCTAAGCAAAAGAGGTATCATTGGAGAAATTTAAAAGAAAAATAATTATGTAAAACTTAATCCTGAAATCAAAACACATCATGGAGGGACCATAGTTCCTCCTTGGTGTGCTCACTTCAAATTAAGAAGTTGCACACTCCAAAGTTTGGGCCATTGTTTATATAATGTATGCAGGTATGTTTTGTCTGACATATGTAGAAATGTATCCTCAGCCAATGATTTAAAGCTTGAAAAATGTCTTTTGAAATGCATAGATCCTCAGGGTTTTGTTGATTGTTTCATTTTGTTTTTGAAACCCAAAGCTTTTTTGCTTAGTAGCATAAACTGATAAACCAGCTAGGACAAATTATTGACATCTCCCCTTCCATGGAAGGCAGCCCTCCCCCATGGAAGGTTCACATTCAGGCCTGGCCACAGTCCTTATCCTCTCCTTTGCACCAGGTCTCTGTACAAGCAGACATCTGGATCAAGGTTTACATCCCGTGCCAATTAATCTTGCTCCTGGTTTAATTGTGGTCTTTGTCTTCATCTGTCTTCTCTCCTGGATTTCACAGATAGTTTCTTCTCTTGCTTTTGCTGGATCCAGAGTTTCCTCTTTGTGGGTCATTTTCCCCACTGCTATTAGATGTGACCCACAGTCTTCCCCTTTCCATGTGCTACCTTAGTGGTGAGGCCTTTATACAGTCTGTTATTACCAAAGCAAGTGAAAAAGCATTGTGCCTTTGTTGAAAATAATCAGAGAGCAACTGGATGATGAAAGCTAAATCCCAGCCATGGAGCTATGGCAACCTAACCTTCCTGACTATACCACAGTCACACCCCATGACTCTATTCTGTAGCCCACTATTCTCCTTCAAGTCCTAAAATACTCTAGATGCTCCCAAACAAGAGTCTTTTTCTCTCATAAGAATCATTGTTTCTCATCTCTTATTCCTTATGTGATGTTTGCAGTGAGCCCTACCTTGAATGTGGTCTCATGGAATACGCCCACCTGCTGTCACTAGACATTCAAATCTCTGACTGATTCACGTGCATGATTACCATCATTATTATAACTCATTATGCTCAAAATTGTCTGCTTTATAGATGTATTCTGCCTATTGTTTATTGTCTGTCTTCACCACCTGACTGGCAAACAAGAATTAGAGTCTCTTTATTATTCATTGATCCTCTCAGGAACATAAAACAGTACAGTATTTAAGAATATTAACTCTACAACTGGATCACAGGGTTTGTGTGATAAGACACAAAATGGAAGTGATCTCTCATAGCTATATTCAGAAGGACTTTTGTTTGGAAAGAATGATGTATTCATGATATACAATAGCCCTCTAAAGCAGAGTATTGATGTTTTTTTTCTTTTTTCTTTTTGCTGGGAAAACTCTAAGAGGAACCTCTGGAATGCCAGTCCAGCTTTTATGAGGCACACTTATTCTTACATATTTCAGTGGGAGAATGAGGCTATAGTTTGACATTGGCTGTGTTTCCTCCAACTTGCAAAGAGTTAGACTTTTCACTCTTCCAACCTCTTGCATAGTTATGTGCTAAAACAAAAAGAAGAAAAAAGAAGGAAAAAATATGCAATTTAGGCAGTAGTAGCCCACAGAGCATCTTTTTTAGACTGTTTCCCAAATGATATCCCAACAATCATAGTAATTTGGCATGTTATAATCTTGATTCTCCTGGGCAGAGAGTGATTATGTAAGAAAATAAGGTATATTTGAGCCCTTTGATACTGTACTTAGCAAAGGCACACCACCAGCTGACAGTAATCAGGCAAGGAAGAGCAATTAGGCAGGAAGTGCCCAGAGTGTGTCTGAGCTTAATTAAGGCAGAAAGGTGATGATCACCGGTTGTTTGGTCAGCAGACTGGGTGTTTGGAGTACAGAGTGTATGGCTTAGAGAGGAAGAAGTATTAGCGAGTCCCACATGGTTAATGATCACTTTGAAATTCAGAAAAGGTTGCTTGTTATGTGGATGTGTGGGAGACCAGTCCAAATGTCAGGGACTCCTGTGGTCTGTAGGGTATACAACATGATTCCCTGCATCTAGTGACATGGAAAGTAGAAAGAGGTCTCATTCTACAAGGTTATCGTTCCCTTCTTAGGAGAAACCATTGCATCAGTTTACAGAAATCTTGTTGCTTAATATAAAATAAAATGCATCTGGAAGATAATATGAGAATCAAGATATTTGATTGGGTGAAGAAAGGATTCAAGCAGATCAAGTTAGGACAAAATGATTAAAACTATGTAAAGTATAGGTTAAAAATCTCTGCAACAATAAGAAATTATCACTTTTCATAGAAATTTGATATGTCAACAAAACTGGTTAACAAAAGTCTTGGTTGCTTAACAAGGTGATATATAATGGGTTGGAAGAGTTTGAAATCACAAAGTTCATCTTTTTGACTTGATGCATATGAGCTGTGGGAATTTAGGCATGTTGTTTAACACTTTCCACTCCTGATTTTCCTGTTTGGACAATTGTACCATTTTCCAAGCTTATGGCTTGTTAAAATGAGAAACGAATGAAATAATGTCTGAAAGAGCTGAATGTCTGAAGCCTGGGATGTTGCACAGGCAGCATTCAACATGTATTTACACACGTCTGCTTAGTATATGATGTGTATCCAAAGGACTTAGCCCTTCATGTGCAGGTAAGAAAGCTCAAAGTTGAAGAAATAGGGAGATGTAAAAACATCAAGGGAATATGACTTGGCTCAGTTGGCAAATTTTATCCCCAACTATAGAGTAACAATGTGGATATATAATGCCAGCCTGCAAGACAAAGACACACACCCTAAAGTTCATTATATTCAGTCTAGATGTAAATGTGAGCTGAAGGATCACTAAGAAATTCTGCCTCAAAAGTAATAAGGAGAGTGATTGAGAAGGCATCTAGCATTTACTTCTGGCTCCATCCATATAAAGATATGTATGTGTGCACCTAAATATATATGTGCACAAATCCATATGTAACCATTCATATATGTGTGTATATGTGTGTGGGGGGGCTCTGAATCCTGGAATATTGCACAGGGAGCATTCAAAATATATTTATACTCTTCTGATTAGTATATGATGTGCACTCAAGGGACTTTTCATGTACAAGTAAGAAAGCTCAAAGATGAAGAAATAGGGACATGTATATCTCCATATATATTTAATATATGTATATATAACCTCTTGATTTATATATATGTATATATATATAATTTTGATTTATATAAAACAGGCAGAGACACAATACACACATGTAAACAAATTCAAAGTTAAAAGCATTGATGAGAGTAGATAAAAATGGCCCAACTATTACTCATTAACCCACAGGATACTGATTTCTGGGTTGTGCTTTGTGACAACAGTATGGACCACAGATCCTTCTGACAGTGCCCCTTGCTTTATCACTTTAAATGTCTTTCGCTTACCTGCTTACATAATCACACACAATCTTATGTATACAAAGAACTTTTGTGCACATTGAATGCCTTGTTGCTACAATTTTGAACTAACTTATGTTTTAAGAACAAAAATTAACTCTATTCAAAAAAAAAGCTTGGCAGCATTTTGATTGTTACAGAACATTAGAATTAAAAATGTCTTCTTATAACCGCCTCTAGAATTTTCAGGTTTTATGTTACAAAATAATCTTATAATAAAGTATTTTATGTACTATTTATTCAGAAATTATCAAAGGAATAAACAAATGTGTTTCTACCCTATGAATGTTTTTAGAACCCATTACAAATAATTCTCCCTTATATACTATCTTTTACTCATATTTTTCATTTGTTTCTCTGCACATTTGACCCTAAATGCTATTTTCTCTTTACTCTAATCACCACTGTTTTCTACACTATTCAAACTCTGTTAGCACTGATGATTCTGAAACTCTCTTTCATCTATTATTTTTCATTGCCTTATTAAGCAATATGCAATAAAATAAAAATCCAGAAATAATGTCTTCTATTGCCACCATATTTATGATTTTACTCTAACCGTGCTCCATGTATTATTTATGAATTGCTACATAAATAGTTATCTATAATCATGGCAATAGGAAATAATAAACATTTTTATCTTAGGTTTCTGTGGGGAAAAGATCCTGGTATGTCAATACTTGGTGCTCAAGTTTTCCCATATAGTAGAGATAAACCAATAGCTGGGGCTGCAACCTTGTCTGAGGGATTGACAGGAAGCCAGAGAATCTGCTCCTACACCCACAGATGTGGTTGTCAACAGGCTTTATGCCATTGTCACATGGACATCTCCAGAAGACTGGATTATAAAATGGCAAATAACTTCTTTCAAGACAAAGAATGCAAGGGAGGACACATCAGGATGCATGACACAGACTATACAGTATTTCAGAGCTTCATTCAGTGAGTGTCATTCTGTCACCTTTGCCACAGTGATTTTGTTGAGTTGTTGTCTCCAACATACATTTACAGGGAGAGGATAACACAAAGGCATGTGTGTGCAAAAGCAAGGATCACTGGGTCCCCTCAAAGGCATATCCCAACTCAAATCTCTTTGGATGTTTGTCAAATGTTTCAAATCTTGCTCTCAATGTGATTTTTTTGCAATTACACACCTGTGGGTCCCAGTCTGAACCCTCTCTAAGATACAGATGTTGCAGGTATAATGTATACATTTTAGTTTAGTTCTGTTTGAATAATTCTTCAAGGGTAAATGCATTTTATTATCTTTTCTACTCCAAGGACCATTTATGATTATCAAGTGTGCTACTTATTTTCTTTTGTAGCTTTACCTCTCCATTGGTTTCTGTATTCCCTTCCTGGAAAATATTCTTGGGGAGCAAAATGTCCTTCAAAAGTGATATTGGATCAACACTCTCTTTATATATTCATTTTAGTAGTAGGTCTTGATATACATGTAAAATAATCTTGATTTTTCTGGGATGAAGCAGTCAACGACATATATAGCTCTTTCAGAGAACATGAGTATGCTTCCCAACATCTTTATCAGGCAGATTACCACCAGCTTTAATTCCAGCCCCCGGAGATCCTACACAGTGTTCTGGCCTCTGTTGCCATGTGCACTCATGGGCTTGTACGTACCACACCATGAACAGACACACACCTACAGGATTAAAATTAAATATTTTTTTAATATCTTAGCTTTTCAAAATGAATTTTTGAAAATTACTAAAGCCTCATTAAATCTACTTAAATATGTAGATGATATCACTTCTCTGAGCACACTGCTAGTTTACAAAGACCACGAGCCTGGTCTTCAAAGAAATGCATGCTTCTTTTGAAGAGTGCTCATTATTTCCTCAAATCCCCTATATTGCCTCCAAAGTATCCATTATTCAATATACAAATAGAACACTTATCCTTCTATATTCTCTAGCATAATTGTACTTAACTATAAGGGAGACAGAGAGAGACTGTTTATCAGATCACACAGCCAGTTCAATAGAGACGCAGAACACATTACTGATTGATTTTGTGTTAACCATTTCACCTGTATAGTTGTCTCTTTTATGTTGTTAGATTCAGAAGCTTATAGAGAGAAATTAATATGTGGTGATTTAGATTTATTGTGCTTTTGCCTTCCAACGAGCTATTTAATTAGAACAAAAACTAGTAACAAACATATGTATGTTCCTCTTGTATATGTAAAGAATATTAATTGCTCCCAATAGTGATATATAGCTAGAATGATATTTAAAGTTATAGATGCTTAAATATTAAATGTAATTCCATGTTTACTGCCAATTTAGCCAATTTACATGTCATATATTAAGAGCTAATGTGATTTCAAAAGGGAAAAACCCAACTCGAAACCTTACATGGTTTGTATAAAGTAGGCAGTTTGGACAATGTAAGTATGTTGATACTGAATTTTAAAAATCTTTGATATACATCTACTATAAAAGAGTTTATGGCTAGCAAAAGAATGTCCAGATATCTAACACTGATGCTTTTCTGATGAACAAGGCTTCAAGATTGCTTGTCTTTAAATTTATCATTGTATTTGACTTCAGTGGAACTGAAAAATAATTCAATTTGCTTGAACAGACAACTGAGCATCTTTTCAAAGGGAACTCAAAAAAGAAAAGGTTATACTAGTCTATACAAATTCTACCCTACTGTAAATACTATCCTCCTGACAGTCTTTGGCAGTGCCTAGGTTTGAGTGCAGTTGTACACAGGAATAAACAGAAGCATAGCAATAAGAAAATCAGCAATTATTGAGCCGGGCGGTGGTGGCGCACGCCTTTAATCCCAGCACTTGGGAGGCAGAGGCAGGTGGATTTCTGAGTTCGAGGCCAGCCTGGGCTACAGAGTGAGTTCCAGGACAGCCAGGGCTACACAGAGAAACCCTGTCTCGAAAATAAAAAAAAAAAAAAGAAAGAAAATCAGCAATTATTAAGGCTGGTAGGAAAGGACACATTTCTGCCTACTGAGCAGGCCAGAGAACTATCAAACTAAAGATGCCTGAATGTAATGGAGTGCAGCATCATCTCAGGGGGCATAATATACAGTTGTACCAGTCTCTCTCCAGGGAGGTGGACATAAACTAAGCATAAACATTTTTACGTGTGGCAGATTTTTAAACCTAATTGTTAGTAAACCATGACTCCATGAAAAACCTCTAAGGGACAATGAACTTCTCCAGTATTAAGAGCATTGCAAAATAAAATCCAAAAAGTGTATAGACTATATTTGAAGGGAATTAATGAAATATATAACCATTAGCATGAAATATGAATCCTGGCACAAAACTATATTGAATGCAGAGTATAAGCCCAGAGTATGTAGTAAAAAAACTTTCAAACAAAAACTAAACCTGGGGTTAGGGGCACCCTTACAAGCAAAAATATGTTATGCTCTTCTTTTTTTTTCTAGTTGATAAGATGTGAAAATATATGTGTACGTGTTTTGGGAAAATGAAAGCAGGATCTCAATTAGCTAAACAGGATTAAGATTGATTTTTTTCAGTGTAGTTGGAGAAGTGTTAAGATATCCAGAAAACATAATTTCCTATCCCATAAATCAACAAAAAGAATGGAGGTTTTTGCGGTCTGTAAATCTTAGTGGAAAATTGTTACTCTGAATCAGAGACATAGGACAATGCCTCCTATTTCAATAGTGTTCATTAAGAATTTGAAAATTAGATGTTGCTGTAACAAAGAAAAATCAAAAGAGGACTCAATGATATATTTTAAAAATTATTATGTAGTATATTTCATTGCACAGAGCACATATTCATGGGAATGAAAGCATTACACATTACTCTAAAAATTAAGTAAATCCAGACAATCAGCCTTTCTACAAACCATAACTACATATGCTTAAATACAACATATCTACAGGAAACTTTAGAGTTCAGAGTGAATTTTTCTTTGGATATAAACCATTCGGCTCTTTTAGTGGAGAACTGGAGTTCTGTTGCCTATTATTTATGCAGTATGTGGTAGTGAGGCACTGTTTAAATGGAGGCTGACCAATTGACAGCTAGAAAATAAAATGCATGATGTCACTAAAATAACAACAAACAGAGGAATTGTGTAGGGAGCTATTGGCTAAAGTTTTCAAATATGAAATATAAAATTTAAGGAATATAAATGTCAAGTTATAAGTGTGCCAGGAAGCAATAAGCTAACTAGAAGTGAATGGCAGCTTTGGAGCCCCTGCTTGAACTGGATCCCAATTTGGGCTTGTTACTGAACTTCCTTTCCCTCAGTCTCTTCTCCATTTTTGTCCCTGCCGTCCCCTTAGACAGAAACAATGCTCGATCGGAGTTTTTGAATGTGGGATGGCAGCCCCTTCCCTCCATTTGATGGCATGTCTTTCTATTGGAGGTGGATTCTGTGAGTTCCCTCTCTCTATTATTGATTGGGCATTTCATCTAAGGTCCCTCCCTCCCTTTGAGTCCTGAGAGTCTCTTACCTCTCAGGTCTCTGGTACATTCTAGAGTGTCCTCCCACCTCCCACCTCTAGATGTTGCCTGTTTCCATTTATCTGCTGCCTGACATTAACAAGACAGAGAAAGGACCCTTTTGTGGTACCATCAAAGGAGGACTAGAACACTAACTGATTTCCATACATTCAGGTGGGAGGGAGGGGCACCAGATAGCAGCACAAGAAGGATACAGCACTTCCCATGGAAGGAAGAAAGTACAGTGGTGCTGTGGGAAGAGAGTGTCACATAATAACACAGGGGCGAGATTACCACTCCACGTTTGGCTGTATTGCTCCACACAGCAAGCAATGCACAGACAAATAGCTTCCTTACTAGGTTTTCTTTTCCTTTGCACTTCTTTTAATTTTTATCATTTCCGAAGCTATCTGCTTATTTGGAGTCCTCTTTTGCTTGTTTTTGGCACTTGTACACCCTGAGTCAATTAATTATTACAATGAATTTCATCCTATAAATTCAAACAAACTGAGCTGGTATCCTCAACAGCCGAGAAGAAGTGTTCCGTCTCATGAGCCTCCATTTCTCAGTTCCTAAGATGGGTTCACCAACTGACCAAAGCAGCTTAAACTTAGCTTTTTAGACACTTAGCTTTTTCCTCTTTCAAGCAGAAAACTCTGCTAAAGTGCTATGAAGTAAATATAAAGGAGCCTGTGGCCCAGCTTCTGAGGCTCATTGCCTCATCTGGGATTCTACCTTCCACCTAATAAAGCAGGTCACCCATGGACTTCACTGTGTTGTCACAGGTCCCTTGACTTGACCTTACTTTAGATGAGCCTCAATGAGCTCTACAGTTGCCTCAAATAATAAAGGCACACTGTAGGGATGACCATGAATTCCCAACCACAACACTGGAACAGACAAGTCATTAAAATCATTTTGAAGGCCAGAACTGCCTATAACTGCTTCCGGCCTATGAAAATATTAATTTTAAATCACTCTCCCTTTAACACATCCGTCATTATTCAGTTTCTCCACTGCACTTTACATCTGACCTCGATATGGAAACTAAATCCTATGGCTAGAATGCATTTCTTAAAATGAGTTTAGTTCTTAAGTGGTTAACTTGTACCTCTGGGATCTAATGGAACAATATCAGTCTTCTATGTCAAGAAAAAAATAATGTCTAATCTTTGACAGGAATGAATTACTTCACATGGGACAGCTACATTTGGCCTGATACTCGTTGTCAGCTTTCAGTGGGAGACGAGGAACTAAGAAATAGATTTCATCAAATTCTGAGATGGGAGGAAATGAAATCTTAGCAAAGAAAACAAGTTATGCTTCTGAAATGAATTGTACAAGCGCAAAGATATATCAGGTGAAAAGTGAATGTTAAAATCATTTGCCAACATATGACATAAAATATTTTGGACAGATATTTAAGGGCAGAAAAAAGCTCCAATATTACCAGTTTATAAAATATTCATGTATCCAAGAAAACTAAATTATATCCAGATTTGTGCATTGCTTATAAACATTCTCTGAGTTTAGCAGTATATTTACTTTCCCTGTTCTAGTTGCTTCCATGAGCTGACCATTTCTACACAATAAACAACAAAAAAATTTAACAAACATTAAAAAAAAATTAAACCTTTTAGCTTGGATATCAAAAAAAATTCTCTATGCTTGTTTACCTGAATCACTTCAGATTTAAGATGGAGACCACTTTTGCTGTTTCCTACTGTCGATGATCTTATTTGTCAAAAGATGACGACAGGGATTAGGGGCAGAAGATGGGCCCTTTCAACTCTAAGTCACTTCTGGCTGTTTGTTTGTGGAGGGGTGGCTCTGACAGAGATCAGTACTATCTGAGGGCTGTTCTGTTGTGTCTGAGGTGTCAAAGACATGGCAGTCTACATCAATTCCTCTTAGACATATGTCCATAGCACACAAAATCCATCCTGATTAGCAACTAGGGAACTTATCCCCTTAGGGCAATGTGAACTTTCCTTGGCACGGCCAACAGGAATCAGAAAAAGCCATCACAGGGACATGTGTGCTGAAAGGTTTCAGATACATTATCACTCATATCCAGGGATGCTAATTTAGAAAGGGATATTCTGTTCTGTTCAGTGGACTTAAAATATCTGACTCCCTGAAGTCCAAAGAGCACCAAAATAGAGGTTGCAAAGTGTAAATAAGTGACTTACCTTAGTTTTTCTTACACAGAGAATATATGAGTTTGAATAAGAGCAAACTTTACAGGCACTTATATCAGATGTAAAACTTGCAGAAATGAATATATATGTATAATATGTATTATATATATAAACATTTTATTGACTCATATGTCATCTAAACAGAATACACAAGGACAATTTTTAAATTTTTTTCAGAATTCCTAACATATATTTTGATCATATTCCTTCCCTTTCCCTGAATTCTCTCAGATTCCCCCTACCTTCTTCCTCACCCAACATCATATTCTTTCTCTATCTTAAAAAGTTGTGGAGTCTGGTTTGTTATGGTCAGCTTCTCCTGAACATGAGGCCCGATCTCAAGTGTAATTGGCACAGCCAGTATCACATCATTTAAGAAAAAAAAGACTAATTCTCTCACTTGCGAAATCTCTCCATCATAAATAGTCTCTTGGCTAGGAGTGGCACTTTGTGTCTGCTTTTTTATAATCAGTCTTGGGACTTATGCATGCTGCCCTAATCTTTGTGAATTATTGTATGCATCAGCCCCGTTGTATATCAAAAAATACTGTTTCCTCACATCTGGCTCTTAGGATCTTTATGCTTTCTCTTTTTTCTCAAATCCCTTTGCCTTTCTGGGAAGATGTAATACAGACATCATCCCTTTGCAACTCAGTGTTCCAAGGACCCCCCCCCAGTCCATATCGTCCAGTTATGAATCTCTGTGTTAAATACCATATATCAGAAAAAGAAGCTATTCTTATGATGGTTGAATATATGGGAAAAGCAATAGGCAACTAAGAGTTGCCTTATTGTTATGTACACTTAGGGAAATAGTGGTAAAATGTTTTCTTTTAAGAAATGGGCAATGTGTTTAAGTCAGTATACAAAATGTTAGAGAAGTGCCTTTGCTAACAAATAAGACTACTGTCAGCATCCCAAGAGGATTTCCTTTGCCCAATTTTATCTTAGTGACTCTCCTATCCTCAAAGATTGCAACATCTTTGCTCCAATATCATTGTTTCTTTGAGTATATCACTATAATTTATTTTGTGATTCATAATGCATTGTCTAAATTTAGGGCTGAAAACTCATCCAGTTGTAACAAGAAAAATAAAGATCTGGGATATGCACATTTGAAAATGAGATTTATAACCATGAGACACTGACTACCTCTGGCCAAAGTTTATTAAGGTTTGTGTATTTATTCTCAATCATCTTGGTTCATATTTGTCTGTAAGCAGAGATACCAAAAGGCATGAAAATTAAATCAAGGCACCAGACCTCAAGGAATATGCTACACAGAGACAAGATAAAAATAGGTTGATGTAGCAATAAAATAGCCCTGCTTCAATGTTAGTATGCTATTTCTATCACTTAATTACATTACAGATTGAGGCTGGATGCTTAACTCTTTGGTGTTTCATTCCTTTCAAATATAAAATATGACACTAATAACAGATTTCTTAGTCACTTCTAACTGTGATCTATGATTTGACAAAATTAGTCTTAAAATTATCCTAATGTTTCTTATTATTACCAACCATGCCACAAAACTGAAAGCCAGGCCTGGAAGTATTCTTCAGTTGACACCAGATTGAGTCTACGAAATATAAGATGTGGGACTTGATGTCCCGTTTCTCAAGGTCACAGTCAAACTGTCCATTTCTTTCCATAATGCCAGACTTATTCATTCTAAGAAAATACCTTTGAGAAGGAGTATAGGTTTCATCTCTCACATTATACAGATAAGAAGTAAAATCATGGAGCACTCTGGTGATTTATGAAGTGGCAGGTAAAAGTTAGGAAAGGCAGAGAAAGGAGTTTGATCTCTTGTCTTCTCTTTCAAGGTTCTTTCAGAGACTTCCCTCTTGTTCCTGAACTCCAGCATGCTCTTTGGATAGTGGCTGAAATGAATATAGGGAGTCTATATTCTCTGAAGGGAAATGTAAAAGAGACAAAGGAACTCTTTCTTATGAAGCCCTTGACCAGTGGCGCTCAGCTCTCATAGTATTAAGTACATGGGCAAACTGCTTAGTGGGAGAAATGTCGCTGCCAGAACTTTAAAGAGGTTAATCAATACTGGGCCTCAATCAAAATCTTGCCATTCTGTTTCCAAACACTAGAGTCCTCACGGAGACTTTTACATATTCACTGAAATGCTTCTGGAGCATAGAGGTCGGGCTCTTTAAATTGTTCGAGTGTTGTCAGCCATCAGAGTGTCCCCATAGACTATAAACAAGCAACAGAGCCCCTGTCCTCCTGTTTGATACTTGTTTTCCCAGTAGAAGGCTGAAGTCGCAGGCTGAAATGTCAGAATAAAACAAGACTTGCCTATTTTTAGCCTTAGCTCACACAGTTCCCTTTCTCTTTAATCATACATCAAGATTTCAAACTAGTCACCTTTGTGAGACTACTAAGAAGAGCAGAGGTCAATTAATATAGGAAATACTTTAAGCAACTGCAATATATAGTAACAATGGCCTTTTATTTTAGCAACAGACAATTTGGCTCTCATCCTTTGGGCTTGCTTTTGACTTTTCTAGACATTTGATGCTAGCACATCATGAACATAGGAGTGAACGAGATGTCACCAGTTCCAAAAGGAAATAAAACAAAATGGCAATTAAACATGTGAGCTCCGTAACCAGGGCCTTCATCCCAGGTTTCTCACTTGACTCCAGCACAGCATCTGTGACCATGGAACATGTGAAGAAAAGGGTTGTCATCCATTTCTAGTTAGTTCAAAAGAAGTATATCTGGGTAACAGCTGATAAAATTTGGTATTGTTTCAGCTTTACTTAGCTCTGTAAATGGGAAGCTCATTGGTGCAAGTCATCATAGAAATATAACTAAATCATAGTTATAACTCTGTGTAAATAGGAAATGATTTACAGAAACTGAGTTGTATATAGAGTTTGAAGTGGAGGCTTGGAAACAGCTGGTATTTTACCCAATCATTCTGGAAACATTTGTGAATGCCTACTGTGTGCTCATATTTGCCCCAATGAGAAAATAACTACAGAACCTGAAGTGAGAAAACATATAATAATGAAATAAAATCACATATCAGGCAGTGTTAACTTCTGTGTATATTATATAGGTTAAGAATAAGTTAAATAAGAGAAGCAGATTTTTACTCAAAGGCAGTAATTAGGGAGTCCTTAAGAATTAACATTAAGAGATGGCACAAGCAAAGAAGCCATATAGCTAAACATGATGAAATTCTGTTTCAAGCACAAGAAACAGACATTGAAGTGTGAGCAACTTTAGTATATTGCAAGAGGAAGACAAACAGTCAGAAGCTTGTGAATGATGAAGAAGGGAACAGAAATGGAAGAAGTCTGGGCCAGAAGTAGGAGGAAAACAAGGGAATATGGCTACAGAGGTCTTACACAATTTGGGGGAGTTTATTATAATTAAAATGAAGATTTTCCATCGCTTTAGCATTTTCACACATTTCCTGTTGGGTGTGAATTCTACTAAGGTAACACTGACTCTCTGTAGACTAGATATCCAGGCATAGGCTGGAAATCAAAAATTCTAGCTTGAAGATGTCAATGCTAGAATAGACAGTGCTTGATGGTGTGTTCAACTAGGCAATAACAATGAAAACCATTGGCTGAGAGCGAATTCTGAATATATTTAAGAGTAAATGAGTCAAGTTTGATAATGACTTTAATTTGAGATGTCAAAAGGAGAAAGAGTATGGTAATGTTTTTAAAGCAGGGAGTGATTGGATAGAGACAGCATTTATCAAGTGAGAAAGGTTGTCTGAGATTAATCTGGAGAACAAATGAAATGCTACATTCATGTATACCATGATTTCAACTTGAGATGATTTAAATGAGAGTGTGCTAATGATATCTCAAGGAAGGGTCAAAATAGTGGCTAGAATTAGTCAGCTTATAAAAATTATAGGTCACTGGATGTCTGCTATGTAAAAAATAACTTTCATAATACCAGAATGTGCCATATCAGCTTCCAAGGAAGGGTAGTCCACAGCATTTCTACCAGATATAACACCTATGAACCACATTTAAAAACAGCGTGGCATAATAATCCCAAGAGTGGAATAGTGGTACATGTGCCATGGTGTAACCAGAAGCTCTCCAGTTTACACATGCTCAACAAGAGAGAAGCCACGACTGGTAATAAAAACCAACTGGATAGTTAACTACTTGGGTACAGTACATTCGTGGATCTTGGAGGAAAACCTAAAACCAGCACTTTATCAACTCAGCACAATCCCCAACAACAATTTAGTCATTTATCATTATACCCACAGAGGAGGTTGGTCTTCACCCATCATGAAAGTAACTTCTCCTTGAAACAGGTGAAAATCACGATAGAAAACCACAGCTAATCAAAATGCAGAGTTGTATTGCCTGGTCCATCTACAACATTCCCCTGCACCTAAGGCTTGGAGCCTATTGAAGAAGAAGTGGGTAGAAAAATTATTAGAGTCAGAGGAACAGTGAGTTTGCTATGAGAGGGTGTCTCTTAGGAATGCCAAAAGTGACACCCAGAAAGTCTCACCAGCATGACTAACTAATCCTAAGCTGAACAAGGACAAAACCAGTAGACATGCCAAAGTTAGTAGGGAAATACTATTAGGCCTCAACCTTTCACAAATAACTACAAGTCACTATAGCATTCTGAGATTAGAAGAATGGTCTTCTTCAAAGAAGAGTTTACCAATTGATAAGCCAATAACAAATGGTCTGCTCTGAAAACAAAGTGCATGTGTGTTTTTCTAAATATAAACTTTTCAGTCTAATAATATAATCTTAGAAGTAAGTGACATTGTAGGTTGAGTTAAAAAAATAGTTATTTTATTAACAAGTTTCTAAATTAAAGGTTATATCTTAGATCCATTTAGGCCCAGTGGTTGCCTGCCATCTAATAAAAAATGTCATTACAATCTATTTTCAGATGTACTTGTAAAATGTTGTAGTCTTATGGGTTGGAAATCGTTCTCTGTGGCTCATCAAACTTCAAGCAATGAGTTATAGCCCCATTATCCGGACTTTACAAGAAAGCTGGTTAGACCATTTTTCATGTAGTCTTGTGTACACAAATAGAACATTGTCTTTTGTTCATTGTTCTTAACCCCCCTTCAATTGTGTGACACTGTTCCATCCATTCTCATACAGTTCTTTATTAGATAGCACACTGCCATTCCACTGAAAATACTGATTAATTTGTAGGAGTATTTATTGGCATTGATAAATTAAAGCACAGAAATAAGTCACCGAGGCTGTGTTTCTCAGAGAAGATTCTAGATAATATTTAATCCTAAATTCAAATGAGCAATCTTCCAGTTTAAACAAATTTCTATACTCTAAAATTTCAGGGAGCTTTGTTACTGCACAAAAAAGGAGATGGCTGTACATCTTATTTTTCCCCTCACTGTTAATTGCTGCTCTGATCTTTTGTTAAAGCATGGGATTCCATAAACCCAGCATTTAGCAAAATAAGATTATTCCAAGGCTAAAATGCAAAAGAGTGTATTAATTATTTATGAAAATGAACTTATTATTATTTGGGAAATTGAAAGTGATAAATATTTTCAGGAGCATTTTTAGAGGACAAGCACTATGATTTACAGAAAATACCTCTTGGCTTGTTTGTTTGTTTTCATGTATGAAAAATGTCAGATTTAGTTACAAAAGGAGGTTAATCCAAAACCACTGTGCTTGCAGGTGGAACCATTTATTCAGATCATTTGATGTCAGGGTCAGGTCCCCATAGACAGATTCTGAAAATATGGCCATTGAAATAAAAGATTGCATTTTCCTTTGGAGTTTACCACATATCCAGATTTTTGTCTCCTGAAGCTGAACCTCAAGAAGTACAGCCCAGAAAATTCCATTCCAGAGAACCTACTACACATCCCATATAGCCAGACATATATGCCTCATAGCAATGCCTTTAAGCTTTAGGGAGAAGATGGTATGTGCAGGAGCTGAGAAAATGACTAGGATAATAGTATTTAAACATGTGTGTTTTCAATTAAGAGTGTCAGATCTTAATGTATAACAATAATCTGTGGAGATGTTTTAACCAAGATCACACTCAAAGCCTGAATATTAAAAACAACCAGGCTGAAAGCCTAAAGACCCCACGGTGGACTAGAAACAACTAAAGGGCACTAGGGTAATCGAGAAATCAGCTATTTGTTCATTACCAGGGCTTTGCAAAATTTTATGTAGATGTTGATTAAAAGGTGGATTTTGATCCAGTCTGGGATGGGCTGAGATCTTCCCTTTCTTTCATACTCCTAGTTTGTGGAGAAGCAATTCATCCAAAAGGCATACAAACTGAATAGGAAAGATTTAATTTGCAGTTACAATTTTTTATTTGCTCCAATACTTTATATTTAATAACTATAAAATTAAAAGCTTGAATTTAGTTAGAAAACATCCCCAGAGAAATTCTCAGTACTCTAGGCACAATATGTTAATATTTTATTCATTGCCTTGTTCTATTACATGATGGCTGACCAACAATCTTGCTTTGCCTATAACTGGTTTAAAATGTAGATAGTCCCAAGTAGACCAGGGGCAAAAGCGTATTCTTTAAGGGCATGGACTTTCTTTTACTGTGGTAAAATCTGATTCTAACACAGAAAGTGCCATAGCCACAGTTGCTAGAGCTATATCTCCCAGTTGATACCCCAGCACTAATATGATCTTACTCCACTTTAAAGATCACTGGCTGGGGAAACCCCAGTTTGAGATCTAGAAGCCTGACCCTAGATATGGGAATTTTATTGTTTTCCTGTGCAAGGAGAATTGCCCTCTTTTGTAGAGCAACATCGTCAGCTGGACACTTGGGGTTTCTGAACACTGGGTCTCACCACATAATTCACGTTGGCCTGGCATTATCTATATAATTGATGATCTGTGAATATGTAATCTTTCTCTCTCAGCCTCCAAAGCATTGGAATCATAGGAATTTACCACCACTACTCATTACAAGATTAGAAATCACTATTGTAGACCAACCTTTCTTCTGGTTTACTATGCCAAGGTTATTCCAAAGTAGCATGAGCATAACATAGGCATAATTTTGAACTTCGATTTTGCTAGTTTTACAATTGTTTGTAAACTTTTTTTTTAAATTCTCCTTTAGATTTTGGATACATATAAATATATCTTTACATATCTAAGACACTTGCTTTATTCATATCATATTTAATGCTTTTGTAATTCATGACTCAGTATCTGTTGACCTTCAACTGAGAATCATACATATATATATATATACTGTTAGCATAAGGCCTCCCTTTCTTCCATGTATATATCCAGGCCTAAAAATAAGAGGGGTTTTCTGTTTTGTTTTGTTTTATTTTTATGTTTTGCATCCTTTTTTCTTTCACTTTATGTCTGGATCAAAACCTCCTCCTTCGGTCTCCTCACATGATCCCTCCTGTATTCTACCCTCCCCATCACCTCTGAGATTGGGAAGGACTATCTGGGTCCCATCCACCCTGGCACCTAGTCACTGCAAGACCAGACACATCCTCTTCCACTGAGAGCAACAATAACAACAACAACAACAAAAAAAAAAACAACAACAAAAAAAACTCCAGCCCATTTAGGGGAGCAGGATCCACAGGCATGTGACAGTGTCAAGGCAAGCCCCTCTCCAGTTGTTGGGGGACCTGCATGAAGACCAACCTGCATATCTGCTAGATATTTGGTGGGAGTCATGGGGTGGGGGGTAGGTCCAGCCCTTGTATGCACTTTCATTAGTGGTTCAGTCTTTGAGACCCATTAAGAGTCCAGGTTAGTTGATTCTGTTGAACTTCTGGAGTCTGTATCCCCTTCTTATTCCACAAGACTTCCCAAGTTCTATCTAATGTTTGGCTGTGGGTCTCTGCTTCTGCTTTGTTCAGCTGCTGGGTGGAGTCTCTAAGAGGACGGGCTCCTATCTGCAAGGCTAGAATGTCTGCATGCATAACAGAGTATCATTAATAGTGTCATGGATTGGTTCTTACCTGTGGGATGGATTTTAAGTTGGGCCAGTCATTAATTGACCATCCCTCACTCTTTGTGACATCTTTGTCCTTGCACATCTTGTAGGCAAGAAAAATTTTGGATTGAAAATTTTTTAGGTGGGTTGATGTCCTTATCCCTCCAATGGGAGTCCTGTCTGGCTATAGGAGCTGGCCACCTCAGGTTCCGTATCGCCCACTGCTAGGAGTCTCTGCCTGAGTTACTCCCTGGAGCCTCTCCCATCCCATGTCTCTGATATGTTCTAGAGGATAACTCACAACCAAAAATATGAGATTTCAAGCATTAAGTATTATACTTACAAATCTTTGGGTACTTTTAAGGTCGATATGGATTATTACTATAAAAGTGTGACTGATTAGAGTCTATCATATCCTTTAGTCTAAGATGCTTTTGGGAGCCTGATTCATTGGCTTTGTCTAAATTCTACAAGTCATCCTAATGACAATATGATAAATGAGTATGTTTCTATATCAAGCTTAAAAGTACTAGACATAGAATTAGTTCAAGGAAGTTCTAGGCTGTTTTAAGACATTTAGAATTTTTGAAATCTCATCTCCCTAAGCATTAAAGACATTGCTAAGAATTTCAGCTGTGGGAAGCCCTGCTGTGCGCTCGGAGATTCTCAAACCGAAACTACAAGTTGACAGCTAGTCTCTGCGCGCTGGGGGGTTGGAGCCCA